>NC_066373.1:21785974-21874150 GCF_013377495.2 Cygnus atratus | reverse complement strand
CTACAGCGCATGCACGCCGGCCCCTCGCCGGAGGTACTGCTTTTTCGCCAGCTGACTCCACGCATGCGTGGAACCAGGCACGGCTTCTCAAAACGTTTTCTCGTTAACAGAAGCAGTGGGATCCGCACGGAAAACCACACGGAAGCGGCAAAAAGAGGCACCCCGGTCCACTGGTGCGGAGGAAACAACTGCCCTTCCTACCTGTCTCCGTGTTGCTCCCGGCTTGGAAGCCGAGCAGCAACGTGGAACGACATTTCCCAGCATACCGCAGAAGCCAAAGTGGCCGACAGGCAGCTCGGAGCCCAAAGACCACAACTCCCGGCATGCTGCGGGGCACGAAGCTTGGCAACTGCTACAGCGCATGCGCATCTCCTCCGCCTGCAGTACCCCCCTTTCGCCAGCAGGTGGGAGCAGAGAGCCACGCGTCGCTGCAGCGCCTCTTCGCCTACAGCTCCGCTCGCTGTTCGGCCACCAGGTGGCACCAGGCGCCGCCGCGCCAGCCTGCTCCGTGCATGGGCAGAAGCAGAACAGCAGGCACAGCTTCCCAGGCCGTCTGCTCGTTAAGGGAAGCGGTGGGAGCCGCGTGGAACACCACACGAAAACGGCAAGAAAAGGCACCCCGCTCCACTGGCGCGGAGGAAGTAACTGCCCATCCTAAATGGCCCTGTGCCGAGCGGCAACTGTGAAACTACAGTTCCCAGCGTGCTCTGGAAACCAACATGGCCGACCGGAAGCCCGGAGCCCAAAGACCACAACTCCCGGCATGCTCTGGGGCAAGATGCTCCCAGCCACTGCCCCAGAGCCAAATCTGTGCTTTCTGACCTGCCGCCTACCCCCCGCAGCTTTCCCTACCCCAGCCGCCGATCCCGCAGGACCCAGCCTCCCCAACACCCTTCCCTCCCCCTCACCAGGGACCCCAGTCCTTCCCTCACCTGCTCCTCCGCAGCAGCCGCAACCCAGGTCACGCTCGCCAATCACTCCCTCCCAGCAGACCAGCCCCAGCACACCTGGCCCAGGGAGCAAAGACGGCACAGGCCTCCCCCAACCATTGCTACCCTTACTCCCCACCCCCAGCCTGCACTCCCCAGCAGGGTGGCCCCCACACCCAGATCGCTTGTCTGTATCCATCAGCTCCCCCACGGACAATGAACACGGGGCCAACCCCACCCCAGCCCCTGCCCCCTCCACACCCAGGAACCTGCACCCGGCAACACGGCCACTTACAGCGGCCACAAACACAGAGGGCAGCACAAGCCAGAAAGCGAACTTTATTAAACTCTTGCGCAGGACTCCTGGCAGGGAGACTGCGGTGGAACTCCCTGCCCAGACGTTCTCCCCTTCCCCTGGGGGGCCGTGGGGCTCAGGCATTGAGCAAGTCTGTCCTGTCCGTCTCAGCGTCCATCCCATGGGGAACGGTTGCCTCCTGCGGAAATGGGCTGTGATGCACAGAAGGAGGAAAAAAAAACAAAGGAAAACGGCACAAGCAGGACACAAGCAGCAAGAGAGGAACTGGGTGGACGGACAGCCAGCAGGGCAGAGGGCCAGAAAAACCACCCAGGGGGCAAGGAGCAGGACAGTGGTGATCGACAGGGTTGGACAGAGAGCCCAACAGAGGCACAACTGCGACGGCCAGGATGACCAAGAGTAATAGCAATTTTACTCTTACTGACATCAGAGAGTGTTGGTTTGGGATGAAATCAGAGTTTTGGATCAGAGATGACTCTGTTGAACAGTCTCTGCCTTTCCAGTATGCGAAAGGAAAAGCCACGAGGATAAGCACAGAAGTATGAAGCTATTATTACCAACAGAAATGCTGGAAGTAGGCTTCTCAATATCGCTTTTGGTACTTGTGGAATAATTGCCTGAAGTAACTAGGCAAATTAAACTAATATTCACATTTTAAAGAAAATGTACAGCATTGAAGAAGCTTTCAGGGTGGAGGGTAGCTGCGCTACCTACATGTTCCCTAGGCCTCCAACTTTACATGCTATCACACTAGGGGAACTTGGTGTGCTGACTCTAAGGAACAGTACAGAGCGTAGAGCGGAGTGGAGACACCACAGATAGGCTCTGTGACAAGATGGGGACCCGATGCTCTTGTGCACACCGAGACCGATAAGCTGCACGTTTGCTACCCTGAGCCAACGACCTGTCATGTTTTTGAAAAAACGCTGTCCTCTAGTGAACTTGTGCTCATTATGTCATCATTATAATATCAAAACACACCTCCATCCCAAAAGCTCCATGCCTCCAAGGTGCGACCACCCCTCACTGAGCACGCGCTCTGAATTTCTCCTTTAAACAAAAGCGAGATAACTTTTTACCAATCATAACCAAGATATGCCTGACTAGAGTTACTCAAGCTCCACCTAAAAGGACAGAAAATAATCATAGAATCATAGAATATCCCAAGTTGGAAGGGACCCACATGGATCATCGAGTCCAACTCCTGGCACCACACAGGTCAACCCAAAAATTCAGACCATGTGACTAAGGGCGCAGTCACAACACTTCTTAAACTCCGACAGGCTTGGTGCAGTGACTACTTTCCTAGGGAGACTGTTCCAGTGCGTGACAACCCTCTCAGTGAAAAACCTCTTCCTGATGTCTAGCCTGAACCTCTCCTGCCGCAGCTTGACACCATTCCTGCGGGTCCTATTACATGGTCGCTAAAGAGAATAGATCAGCAGACAATGTAAATTGGCTTAACTGAAAGGGGATGTTAGGGAAGATACCATCACGAAGGATACCTTTCTGACTTCCGGGATCAGTCGACGGGCTGAGCCTCTCTTCCCCTTGCATTGGGATGTCATGGGGTAAGATTTGAACACTTGGTTGTACCAGGTGTCTCCATGGAAACTTAGAAATCTCTAGAGCCTTTGTGGCTTTTAACGCGTTAATAGCCAGGACGAGTACCTGTGTATTTCATGCATGCTTGCTTGCTTTTGCAGACAGTGAATTTTTCTCCGGCAATCCAAAGAACCTGTGTCCCTGGTTGCTGTAATAAACTGCCCTTCATTGCATTGTTCCTAGCTGTGACAGTTCTCATTGAATGCAACTAGACCAAGGATGTGCTACGTTATTGGTGAATCCGTGACCGTGATAGTTCAGTAACCTGAATCCGACCAGACCCGTAACAGTTAGTCAGCTACACCCCTTAACACGACAGTATTTCATAGGGAAAAACATAAAGCCTAAGATTTCTCATTCCTGAGGCCTTGGGAGGCAGGCAGAGAAGGAACCCGAGACTCTTAGTGTCTCCTGAGAATCGCAGCTTACAAAGCCACACTCGGTGAATTCACTATTACAGTTAAGATCGTTTTTAATCAAAAACACTTCGGAGCTTACAAAGCCACACTCGGTGAATTCACTATTACAGTTAAGATCGTTTTTAATCAAAAACACTTCGGCAGCAATGTTACCACTGCAAACATAGCGCTGCAAAAAAATTCAACTCAAGATAAAGAAAAGGGTGAGCTAAAAGGACAAATAACGTGACCAAAGGCATCTGCAACAACCATCTGGTAGATGGTTGTCCACAGCCCTCGGATTTCATGGTCATCTTTCCTGACAAACGAATCCTGGAAGAACAGAAAAGATACACAACGTGTCCACAAAAACTTTTGGGAGAGACTACTGAAAAGAAAAAAAAAAAAAAAAAAAAAACAGCAAGCGGCTAGTATGTCAGCTTTGTTAACAGAGTAACATTAACATACTAGAAATTTCCATGTTATGTGTAGCCCCAAGGTGGTGCTGGGTACATCCACTGATATTAACGGGGCGGCACAATGTAAGAGATAGTTAATAGACCAGGTACACCTGAGGTGCACAGATTGCATATTCCAAGCAACAAAAAAGGCTCAGCACCCAGTTTGGATCAGCCTGCATGAGTCTGCTGATAGATTAATATATGCAACAAGCAGATAAGTCTTTTACTCCACAGACTCAGTTTCATTATATATATATACATACATATACATGTGTATGTGTGTATATATATATATTTATGTAGATATACACAAACAAACATTTTGAACTTTATAACCACTTCAGTGACCATCATTAGCTACACCTACGCTTAAAGCCAGGACTACACTTAAGTGATTAAGTGAACATGGAGCCTTATCTGTGAAACGCTGAAAATGCCCCATAACCACTGGGCATCTTATGCACAGAGTACATAATTTTTGCACAAACATGCATCTTAATACACAAAGAGGAGGGGCGAGGCAGACAAAGGTTTTAGAGATGTGTCAAGACCAGAACAACCACTGGGCAATTGCTCAGATATGCAAAGCTCAGCTAAAACCCACACAATTCCACTGAAGGAAGGAGGCTACCTACTTGTCTGCTTAAAATAACCTCTACAAAGAACATACTACAAAATCAAAAATGAAACCATCATCCAGCAAAACAAACATCTGGAATACAAAGGGCTAAAACTGACAGCTGAGGTTTGATTCTTTAGCAATGTCAAAGGTCTTCAGATCCTACCTGACTTCTCGTGGATGGTGGTGTTGCAGCACAGAAATGAGGAGATCGGGAAGATCGCAACAGGCCAAACGCGGTGCTGAGCTCCTAAAGGAGCTGGTGGGATAGCACTGATGAGAGTGAGACAGGCTGTCAGTCTTCTGCACAAGCTGAAGAAAAGGAGCGCAAGTGTCAGAAGAAGCTGTTTCTTCTCATACTTCATTTAATACACATCATCTTTAAATCCGGGGCATCTTCTTAGGGAACAGATAGAGGAAGAGTTAGCGGCTCCAAGGACACTTCAGGATCTTAGTTCTTTCTATAGTTAGCTGCTATCCATAAAACCGAACCAGTTAAAATAGAGAGTTATATTAAAAATTCTGGATAATAACAAAAGTATGGGTTAAAAAAAAAAACAACACACGCTTGCATGGAAAAGAGGTTAAATTATCTCATTCATTTCCCAATTCCCCTGCAAACTCTATGCTCAGCTCCTCTTCACTCACTCACCTATCCAAACACAGGGCAGACACATCAGTTCTCATCATTCTTGGTAAAAAGACATTTTCACGCTTACTCTCAAATATCATCTCTTTCCAGCACACTTTCCTGCAAGCTATGCTAATTCCTCCAGACTTTTTAATATATGCTAGAAACTTCACTGTTTTATCCTAATGACCATCTCGGTGGGAGTCACTGAGCTGCTATCTTTCATTCTGCTGTCTTCACAAATACAAATAAAACAGTACTTCAGCGATGCTCTATGACAAACTAGGCAATATGTGCATCGACCTCTTACCTAGAGAAGGAAAGAATTCGTAGACAACATCCAGAACGTATTACTTTGTTAGATATTCGGAGTGGTGGGGCAGAATGACAATGCTACACAAGACTGTACCTATGTTCCTGGGATTGTGCACAGTCTGCTGGAATACAAAAAAAAAAAAAGTAAGGTCACTGTGTGGAACAAATTCACTCACTCCATTATTATTGTGAATGACAAGAATATTTTAGTAAGTGTTCTTTTAAACCCATAGAAATTTTCGGATTTATCTCAACTTGGCTTCATGAAAACTGAAACTTGCAGCGCAAAGATCATTTATAAAAGCTTTTAGCAGCTGACCTTTTTAGGCATGGATTTAGTCACCTTTCTGGTGAGTAATATTCATTTCTCTCCCCCTTCCCCCCCACCACCACCAAAAAAAAGCTTAAAGACCACAAACTGGGACTTCTTGGAGGTGTGACTCCACTTTTCACCTTACCTAGTATACACTGTTTCTTCGCTATGCTAAGCTTTCACCATGACTGCATAACAGAGTCTCACTGATATTGTTTCTGTCTGTGAGTTTCACAAGACTTCCCCAAATTGAATGAAACGAGCATTTTCCATCGTGATGGACATCAAAACCAGTGATGTCTATCGTCAGCTGTGGAGTCCTGCTGGCAGTGTCACCAGCTCTCACACAATCCCATCTAGCTTTTGGGGTCCGCCCCATCCATCCTCAGCAGTGGGAAGTTCTTCCAGAAACAAACAGACTGTTACTCGTTCCTCGGTGGAGCTGAGGCTCTGCAAGGCTTTGCTTTTTTTCTTCCCTCACTCCCCCTTTATTTCCAAGCTTAAACTTAAAACATAAGCTCGTTGGGCTGCGGCTGGAACCCCCAAATCAAATCCCAGCCCCAGCATCCCACAGTCTCCTACTCTCAGGCCCATCAAGCTACAAATGCACACAATGCTACAGACTGCAGTGGTCAGGTCCTTCAGGGCAGGGATGTCATCATCTTTTCAGGTGATGTTGAGCTCCCTGAAAGGGCTGAAATAGCATGTCCCTACTCACTTCCCCTACTTGATTCACACAGGTGTAGTCAGTGGAGCAGGGCCACACCAGCACTCCCTGCTCACAAAGCTGACTGCCTACCTCCAGATTTGTGTCATTTCCCTGGATTACTGCTACTTCTGACACATTCCTGCTATGAAAGCATAGCTCAGTGGCATTAAGCAACCAAACGCATGGATTGTGCTGTCTGCAGTATTTTGTCCCACACACTCCTGTCCCAGGACAGTTATTTAATCAGCTGGTGAGCCCGTGCCTCAAGCAAGCACCTTGCTGGGTAACCAGCTCCTAGCCTTGAATGGACACGTGAGAACTTCCAACGTTGTTTCCTGGTAATGTTTGAAGTAAAAGCAGTAGGGAAAATCCCTGGAAGAAAAGTCTTCCTTAAGCTGAAGACATGCAATATCGCAAAACTGCTATGAAATATTATGAAGGCAGAATGATGGCTGAGTCAGCCCACTCAGACCAAATGTCAGTGACCTCCCAAAGGTCTTTCTGTTTGCAGGACCCCTTTTTTGAGATACTTTTGTGCTGCTACCCTAGTGCGTGCTGTGTGTTTCTCAGGACACCTAAAATTCCAGAAATGCAACAGTTCTGGTTTTCCCACCTATTATTAGTACCATTCTCTCAAGACAGTCAAAAGAAGTAGTTTATGTTTTTATTTGGTAGAGAGTGAAATCACTTTCGCTATTATGCTGTCACCAAAGTCAGCTGGAACTATTACAGAATGATAAATGAGAGATAAAATAATTTTTTTTCTTGGATAGCGTTTGCTTCAAATACTCATGCCAGGGCCAGTTTAAGGAATCCACGGATTCCAAGGGAGGGAGGCTTGCCAAAACAGATTCTGTCTTTCTGATAATTTCTCAATGGAGCATTTCTCCCTTCGGTATTACTGGGGTAAGGACAATGACTTGGATTTCAGAGAAGCAAGGTTTGCAAGGATAGCTATCTTGAGATGATGAGATTTCAGGGATACAACCTCGATACCTACCAAAACCTAAATTCCACAATGCTGCTTCTGCAATCTGAAGGACAAACTCTTTTGCCACAGGGAAATCAGACCAATGCAGAGGATCACTTCAGGAGTCAGCAGAAGTGGTAACGAGAGAGCTGCATCCCTCTGTGATAGCTACCTGTGCCCGAACAAGCTTTCCTTCCGCTCACAGGGGAAAAGACCTGGCGTCCTACAAAAAGTCTCATGTCTACCACTTTGGAATGTTCTCAGTCAGCTTGTCTGTGCTTCAACTTCCCTTTGAAGGAAGTGGAAAAGTACATAAAAACCTCCTTCCAGTAGCTCGGCACTGACCTGCAAGCCAGCACCAGCAGCAGGGCTCTGTCACACTTCGGCCCGGAGAAGAGAAGGCTCTGGGGAGACCTCATTACAACCTTTAAACATGTATAACGGACTCACAAAAAAGACAGGCAAGGACTTTTTACCAGGGCCTGTAGTGACAGGGCAAGGCAACAGCTATAAACTGAAAGAGGATAGATTTAGATCGAACAAAAGGAAGAAATTCTTCACGATGAGGGTAGTAAGACACTGGAACGGGCTGCCCAGAGAAGTCGTGGAGGCCCCATTACTGGAGGTGCTCAAAGCTGGGCTGGATTGGGCTTTGAGCAACCTGACCTAGTGAAAGACACTGCTGATCGAGGCAAGGGGGATGGACTAGATGATCTTTAAGTGCCCCTTCCAACCCAAACCACTCTATGATTCTGTGAAAGGAATTGCCTCCCAAATCTTTCTTGACCAACCACAACTAGCATTCTGGAAAGCCCTGCAAGCGCTTGTTCATTATTTCTAGGATAATTCTTAAAGCTGAAGCGGGACAAAGTTTTGTCCACAAAGGCCTTTGGGGAGACTACTGAAAGGAAAACGAAAGCCAAACCAAAAAACTAGGAACAGCAAGCGGCTAGTACGTCGGTTTTGTTAACAGAGTAACACTAATGTACTAGAAATTTCCACGTTATTTGCCCTCTACCTTGAAAAAGTCACCCAATTCTGTCAGTGTTCACCATCAGCATTTATTTTTTTTTAATTTTCACGTGGACATCCGAGAAAAACATTTCAAGTCCCCGTCACTGAGGGAGAAGAGGAGAGAAAAAAAAAAAAGAAAAACAGAGGTGGGGGGAGAAGCGCAGCCATTCCTTTCCTCAGTAACATGAGCAAAAAGCTCAGGCACTCGGCAACAACGTGCTTTGAAAGATAAAACACAGAAAAAACTGCACGTTATTTAATCTCAGCTGTAGAGTCACATATATGTGTACCTGCTCATTTCTTCATCTGCCAGTATATTTTGCTACAGAATGTAGAAACTGCAAGGTTACTACTGCCTTTTGTAACCGATGGGATCTTCGGTAGTGTTGGTAATAGAAGATGAAATATACAATATTGCTTGATATGTGTTACGTTTGGGATGTACTCTGCCTGGGCTGTGCTTGGAAGATACAAAATATATGTGCAAAGACAGCATGAGAGAATGCACCGATTCATGAGGAGGAGAAAGGAGGAGAACTAAAAGAATGCCAAACTTGCAAGACATCTAGATAAGAGGGGCCTCTCGGAGCCCGGGAACCGGATCAAACCAACCTTGCGGTTTGGACTGAGACCAAGGGCTCAGAGAGCATGCGTAAGAAGAAAAGGTTAAAAAGTTCAACTCTGACGAAGACATCTTACTTGATCCCAACAACCACCCGGACGACCACCAGAGAGTAATACACAAGCGCAGAAGAACTGATATGATAATTAGCATATGAAGCGGGGCTAGGCGGAGCTAGGAAATGAATATGCATAGATGTGTTGTAAAACTTAACGCATGTGTAATATTTTAGGAGATAAAAGAGAACTGAGTGAACAAATCGGACAAAGTTAGATTTGGGCAGGCATGCCCCTAACTTCTGGTGTCTAATAAAGCACCTTCATATAATCGCTTTGTGGATTATGTGTCTTCGTGAATGCTAACAGTAGGAACAGCTATCTGAAAGAGCCAACAAAATCCCCGTCACGCCTCGATTTCACCCGAAGAGCGCTACGACTTACCTGGACAGTCGGGAGAGACAAGCTGCTCTTTCTCCTGGGAAACCTGTGACTGCAGCATGCCAGCTGCAGCTTTCCTCAGTTTACCCGGTGTGTCACCTTTGCTCGGCAACAAAACCCACAGGGGTCCTAGCGGCGGGGAGCTGCTTCTGCCCTGGTGAACCGCAGAAAAAGGAGAGAACCGGTTGTCAGAACACAGGGAGACGAAAACCTCCGAGGCGCAGTCCAACGATCAAGCGCAGCAAGGATCCGTGCCCAGCCGCCACACCCCCCACCCCTCCCAGCCCGACGCTCCGGGGAGGCACCCCCGAAGGCTCTTGCTCGCCTCACCGCCGGCAACCGCGCTCGCAGCCAGCGGCAACCTGCGCCTCCCGGCGCGCACAGCCCTGCCCCGGCTCGGGGAAAGACCGGCCGCGCGCCAGCGGAGCCCACGTGGCCGCCCGGCACCACACACCTACAGCTCCCGGCATGCCTCGGGACGGAGCAGTCCATCCAACCCAGAGCGGAGTCGGCCAAGCGCACCCCCCGCCGCCCTTTCTCCCCCCCTCTCCCCCAGCCTCCCGAAGCCCCGCGCAGTGCAGACCCCGCAGCACGCCCGGTCCGGTCCGGCGCGGCGACGCCCCCGCCCCGCAGAAGGGCCTTTTCCGCAGAAGCCGCCGACCGCGTGGCGTCCCGACCACCCTCCCAGTCAAAAATGAGCGTTGTGGGCCTCAAGAGCGCGCAAAGAGCATAAGGAGGACTCCTGAGAGGACGGGGAAACAAAGGGAAAGCTGCTTCCCTCTGAGAAGTCATCCTCGATCTTCGTGCCACGGACATTCGTCTCGCACGCTCAGCGCACGAGTTAGGGGTCCCCGTACATTTGAAGGCTTCTTACCTCTGAGAAGTCCCCCTGGGCTTTCTTCCGCCAGACGACGGCTTTCCCAGGGGCTCACCACCATGCCACAGCTGCTCTCCACACGTGTGTTTTGTTTTTTTTTTTAATTTTAGTTTTAGTTTTGTTGCATGTTCAAAATTACAATACAATCAAAATCACACCCCACCTGTAGATAACCGCATCTGGTTTTCTACAATGCAGCATCAGTGGCTGTTTTTGATCTGAAAATAACTCCTCAGAACAGTGAAAAAAAAAAAAAGATTTAGAACAAAACAAGTAACAAGTACTTCAGGAGCATAAGCTCAGGTGGGGAGCTACCACCTATCAGAGCTTCCAGCTGATTCTAATACTTTCTTCTCTCTAATTACAGCCTCTGTTACCAGCCTTCCCTTTCGTTTCAGCAGTCAGTCAAGCAGGTGAGCTTCCATCACCATGACACAACTATTGGATGCAGCATTTTGGGTGGTGCTCATCAGCCTGCTATATATAGAAGCAAGCTCCCTGAGACTTTTTTTTTTTTTTTTTTTAAGAGGGGACTGGTCCAGCTTAAGGTACATTGGTGTCTTTGGGTGATTTGTTTGTTAAGCTTTAAGAAGGAACGAAGTGCTGAATTGTTGTCTTATGCTGCTGGAGTACACTTAAGAAAATTAGATGGTGGCATGGTGGCATTTTGTGCTTAGAATATGGATGTATCCAGAGGAGTGGATGTCTTCGAGATCTATAGGTTCTTGTGGTTTGTTTGTTTGTTTGTTTGTTTTGTGGCAATCTACTTGCTGAAAGGAGTGGAAACAATTGTGATAGTCTTGAAAGAAGCCAGAAGGAAAAGATTTGTTAGCAGTTATATTAATCTCCGTGCCTTTCAGGTGGTGCAGCAGCTACTATCTTGTTTTAATGGAATCTGGACAGGCAACCTCTGAGAAATAGGAATGGGACTTACAACTATCATAGTTGAGGCTGTAGCATACTTTAAGTGTCTTGGCAATAGAGCGATGCCTGGGTGGGGCACAGAGAGGGTGGTTGGGAAGAAATGGAAAAGAGCATGCTAAATGGTGTTGGTATGGCAGTTACACTAAGATGATTTTCCCAAATGACTGAACGTGAGTTTTAAATTAAAAATATTTGAATTAAAAAAAATAATGTCAGTTGTTTCTAGCTGCTTTTGAAAATGGTTATAACTTTTCTTCACTGTGATTAGTCAAAATGCTCTACTCTGTCCTTCACACACATTTGCACGTCTGACAAAGTTTACTTTCTTTTCTGGTAATACTCTGCAAGCCAATTATGTAGAATACAAGTTCAACAGAACTGGAAACATCAATACACAAGTAAAAAGCTTTTGAGACATACAATGCTACAACCATTTAAACATGCAAGTGCTCTAAAACAGAGCTGCTCAGGTGAATGAGTTTTTGACATACCAAGTTTGATATCATTGAATGAAGTACAGTCTAGTTTAAAGTAAGGATATGTGTATTGCAGAGGAAAGCAGAAGCAGTCAGTGAGCAGGGTTCCTGGTGTGAATTCAAATGCTCTTGTCTCTGTGCAAGTAATCACAGTTGACTGTGCTAAATCATCAATAAATTGAAGGTCACATCCTATCCACCACTTTAATCTGTTTCCCATGGGAAATAAGGTTTAGAGATGGAATAACTTATTCTATTTTATAATCATTTTTTATACTGGAGAAGTTCATGCAAATGTTTTCCTTCTTGGGCTTAGGGTTGATGCAGGAAGATCATGTTACTGGTGACAAGCAAATGAGTGTGTTGGTACGACTGGGGTGAGGGGGGGGGATTCAGATGTTCTGAGAAGTTGAGTGGTTTTTCTTTTTCTCCTGGCATCATCTGCTAAGCAGATCGTATGTTTTTAAGGTGGTCAAGAAAATGAAAATGCACAGCATTAATACCTTGAAATGGTTAAATCTGAATGTAGATGACTTCTCTAAGTATGCATCTTGGTGTGCACACCATCAGGAGATGTCACTGAGGACCATAGATGGCTATTTTGACTGGAACACTTGTAATTTACAATGGTCTTCTGTGCCTCTGTACTGCTTTTAATCCAAAAAAAAAAAAAAGTCTCGGACTTGTACTAAAGTTACATTCTGAAGGATATATTTACATTCTGTTCTGAGGCTTTATCAAACCTGACTCTGGACAGCACTGTAGCAGCAGCAATGCAGAGTTCAAAATACTGGTGAACTTTTTAGCTGTGTTATGCTGAGCTACCACTGTTGCAGATTCATAGAATGGTTTGAGTTGGAAGGGACCTCAAAGATGATGTAATTCCAGCCCTCCTGCCAGGGGCAGGAACACCTCCCACCAGACCAGGATCCTCAAAGCCTCATCCAGCCTGGCCTTAAACACTTTGAGGTATGGGGCATCCACAGCTTCTGGGAAACCTGTTCCAGTTCCTCAGTGCCCTCTGAGTAAAGAGCTTCTTCCTGATGTGTAATCTAAACTTGCTCTCTTTTGGTTTAAAGCTATTCCCCCTTGTCTTATCACTATTCCCCCTGGGGAGTTCCTCCCCACCTTTCCTGTAGGCCTCTGTTAGGTACCGAGAGGCTGCTGTAAGGTCTCCCCACAGCCTTCTCTTCCCCAGGCTGAACAACCTCAACTGCCTAAATCCTGTCCTTGTAGGAGAGGGGCTCCAGCCCCTTGGTCATCTTTTTGGCCCTTCTCTGAACTCGTTCTAATAGGCCCATGTCTGTCTTGTGCTGGGGGCCCCAGGGTTGAACACAGTGCTCCAGGTGGGGTCTCAAAAGCAGTAAGACCTTGAAATCATTTTCTCCAGGCAGTAAGCAGTTTGTTTGCTCACACAGCAGCAGTGCTGCTCACCACAGCTGAAATATATTCTCAATCCTGGGTGCTTGTAAGAGGCATGAGTGCCTTATGCCAAATTCTAGCCAAAATTCTAAACCAAGTGCAGGTGTGAGATTGTGATGCCTGTCCTGGCTTGTACAGGTAGAAAGGTTAGATGATTAAGTCTAATTCTGTTGTGGCATACATGGCCCCCACTTTTCCCCACACCTTTTAGACATGTGTGTTCCCAACAAGGTCTACTGTGAGGAGTAGTTTTCTGTCAGTGGACATGGCTCACAGTAAAAGCTGTTGTTGACTCACTGGGAGTCATATATGCGTTTTCCTCTTTCTGCAGCAAAAGAACTTATTGAGCTTTCTAGAGAGCTGAAGAGTTTCTCTCTTACTTAGACAACCCTTACAGCCCTAACCCTACAAACCCTTGCAGCCCCCCCTTTCTTTTAACTCCTTTTTAGACAGCTGAAGAGTTTCTCTTACTTACAGAACCCTTACAGACCTAACCCTAAAAACCCTTACAGCCCTAGCCCTAGAAACCTTGCCCCTTGTTGCACACCCCTTCCCCCAGAAACACCCCCCCCACCTTGTTGCACACCCCTTCCCCCAGAAACACCCCCCCCACCTTGTTGCATGCCCCTAGACCCAGAACCACACAACCTCCCCACCTTGTTGCGCACCCCTATCCCAATAGGCATACATCGCCCCCGTTGTTGCGCAAACCTTCCCCCAGAAACACCCCCCCCCCCTTGTTCCAAAACCCTAGCCTCAAAAGCACACACACACGCCTCCTTGTTGTGCACTCATACCCACAGAAACACACCCCTGCCCTGTTGTTGCACCCCTTCCCCTCCGGCGCCAGCCCCGACGAAAAGCCCCTTCCCCTCCGGCGCCAGCCCCGACGAAAAGCCCCTTCCCCTCCAATCTCAACTCTGAGAAAGAGCGCCCTCCCCTCCATCCCCAACCCTGAGGAAAAGCCCCTTCCCCTCTGACCCCGACCCTTAGGAAATCCGCAACCCAGAGGAAGAGCCCCTTCCCCTACAGCCACGACCCTGAGGAAAAACCCCACCTGGAGGAACAGCCCTGCCCCTATCCCCTGCAGCCCCCACCCAGAGGAACAGCCCCTTCCCCTGCACATTCTCACAATTTCCACTTAGTGAAAGTAAAGATAATGCCACCAGTATCTATCCAAGTCTGTTCCTACTTACCACAAGACATCATTTGAGGTCACATTAAGGCACCTTTTTCACACAGTCTGTTGTTCAATCTTAACAAATACTTAAGAACATTCTTCAAAGTCAGGCTTACCTGTAAGCACTTGAGCTTCTGAGTTTGTTTGTTTTCTTATTATTGTTATTTTATTTTTAAGGGCTGGAAAGGGAGCTTAGAATCCACATAAGTAATTTCACTGAAAACAGGCAAGGTGAAGGAAGTACTCAAACTCCTCAACATTAAACAACTGTAGAACCCAGGAACACTTACCTGCCAGCTTCTGAACTTGAGTTACTCCCGAACTACTTCGCAGTGAAGCTGTACCACCAGGGTTTTACTGTACTGAGAAGGCACCACCAACGTAGCTAGCTCCTAGAGTCACTAAAACTATTTCACAGGGATAGTAAAAAACATGAAGAAAAAGCAGCCTCCTGGGGAACACTGAGTCCATTTCACCACGGTTGAAAAACACCCTAGCTAACCCGAGCCTCCAGCTCCCTCGGGGAGGCAATTCCCCAGAAGTCCTCATGATTCCTATAGAGCAAAGATCAAATGATCCACACTTGGCAGATTTCACTTAACAAGGGTGGAGCCAAGAGACCTTGTGGAATAGGCTCATCTACCTGGCTTCAGTCTTTTAAGGTCAATTGCTCCTTATCACTAATAGGAATAGCCTGAGTTGGGGCTTAGTGGTTAGAGTTGACCTAATGAATTAACTACAAAAGGTGCACAAGCGTCCTATTTCTGTTAGTCATTCTGTGAGGAAAATTAGTACAGAGCCTGTTAAAATCAATCAATCAATCAATGTATAAATAAATAGAAGAAATAAAAGAAGAAAGAAAATGACTTTAAAGGCAAAATTGCTATTATAGATTTTCATCTGTCTAGTCACGAGAGATAAAGAATATGGCAATCAGAATTACTTTTCTTGACATTAATGTTATTTAAATTTGCTTTTCTGAGATCTCTTCTTTATGTAGGACTTTTCAAAATCTAGCCCCATGACCTCTGACTACACTATTTACTTTGGCTGCATATAAACTCTCACGTATAAATGCCAGGATCCAGATCCTCACTTACTATTCAGGTCAAGGAATGGGCTGAAGGTTTGGGCTTTAATTTGGTTACATGCCTACATTGCTGTTTCCTGGCAGGTCATGGCAAGAAGATTGGCTGGCTTGGGGGAGCTTATGTACACGTGGCTTATAGGCTGCAGCCAAAGTGTTCCTCTAGATCTGGAAGTTTGAAGAGGGTTGCAGTCTCCAAGCTCAAATACAACCACACATTAGTCTGGTGCAACTGATTTTTGTGTTCCTTGCACTAGCTGTTCCTTCACCTCCTCTTCAGAGACAAGGACACGCGTCTCTTTCGTGCTCCTTCATTAGTAAACAAACCAGGAGAGACTAAAGCCTCTTTGTTCAAGTCAGTAAGATACTGGGCTACAAAGATGGTGAATGGCCTAGAGAGGAAGACGTATGAGGAGCAGCTGAGGTCACTGGGCCTGTTCAGCCTGGAGAAGAGGAGGCTGAGGGGAGACCTCATCGCGGTCTACAGCTTCCTCACGAGGGGGAGTGGAGGGGCAGGCGCCGATCTATTCTCTTTAGTCACCAGTGATAGGACCCACAGGAATGGTGTGAAGCTGAGGCAGGGGAGGTTTAGGCTACACATCAGGAAGAGGTTCTTCACTGAGAGGGTGGTCGCCCACTGGAACAGGCTCCCCAGGGAAGGAGTCACTGCACCAAGCCTGCCAGAGTTTAAGAAGTGTTTTGACTGTGCACTTAGTCACGTGGTCTGAATTTTGGGGTAGACCTGTGTGGTGCCAGGAGCTGGCCTGATGATCCTTACGGGACCATTCCAACTCAGGCTATTCTATGATTCTATATCCGCCTTTGGTTTCAGCGAGAATTCAGGACCTCACAACTGAAGTTCCTTCTGGATGGTATTTCTTCTGAATAGGATAATTTCATTTCCCTTTTGAAGACTTACAAGGATGTAGTAACAAAAGCAAAGGCCTAAAACAGTACCTGAGGCATAGGCTACTTTTCAGCCTGCAGCAGACTATAGGTATGATATTATCATTTCAGACAACTATGATCTACGTTATGTGAAGTGTTCTGGCATGCTTACAATCTGCCAAAGGCCAGAAAAGGGGACCTTCATTTTAAGACTATGGAAAAGAAAACAAAAACAACAACAACAACAGAGAAGAAACTTTTCCTTCACCTCAATGTTATTATTTTGCGACTCCTTCAGGTGTCCACAAGGAATTCTGCCCCTCTCCCCACCCCTCCCACAAAAAAAAAAAAAAAATTAGAAATTGTGGCATAGAGGTATAATTTCAGTTCACACCAGAGGACATTCTTCTCACTGAAGTAAACTTAAGCCCCACAAAGTGCCAAAAAGCCTGCCAAAAAGTAATGTATTTACAAGTTAGTTTTACACGTTGGCATTATTTACTTGTCTGGTCTTGCATTCAGGGCCTGATCTATCTGGAGGGGGGCGGAACATGTAATGCCGTGCAAGGTTGTTTGGTTGTATGACTGACAACATGACTTTAAAATTTTGAACTGGTTTTATAAAAGCAAAATACAGAAGAGTGCACTATCCCCAAGGGAAACGTAGAAACTACCTGTTGCTTCTCAGCTGTAAAGTTAAAAGGTGTAAGCATCTGTTAAGGTTTAAGAAAAAGTGTAATCAGCTGTCTGAGCACAATTCTTACATATACATGAACATTTTCCTCTCCAATTTCCAACTTGGAGTGCAACATTTTTCATCATACTCTTAGATCAGGATTCTGATTCTGACGCTGGTTCCTAATGCAAATTTCCAGAGAAGAGAGAAGCAAACCAGTCCTGACTGCTTTGAATCTGACTTTGAATCCTGACTGCTTTACTCTGAACAGATTGGAGAGCTGGGCGATCACCAACCACATGAAGTTTAACAAAAGCAAGTGCCGGGTCCTGCACCTGGGATGGGGCAACCCTGGCTATACGTACAGACTGGGCGATGAGACGCTGGAGAGCAGCCCTGCAGAGAGGGATCTGGGGGTTGTGGTTGACAGCAAGTTGAATATGAGCCAGCAGTGTGCCCTGGCAGCCAGGAGGGCCAACCGTATCCTGGGACGCATCAAGCACGGCATTGCTAGTCGGTCGAGGGAAGTGATTGTCCCGCTCTACTCTGCGCTGGTGCGGCCTCACCTCGAGTACTGTGTGCAGTTCTGGGCACCAGAATACAAAAAGGACATTAAACTGTTGGAGAGTGTCCAGAGGAGGGCGATGAAGATGGTGAAGGGCCTAGAGGGTAAGACGTATGAGGAGCGGCTGAGGTCACTGGGCCTGTTCAGCCTGGAGAAAAGGAGGCTGAGGGGGGACCTCATCGCAGTCTACAACTTCCTCGCGAGAGGGAGTGGAGAGGCAGATGACCTATTTTCTGTTATCACCAGTGACAGGACCCGTGGGAACAGTGTGAAGCTGAGGCAGGGGAAGTTTAGGCTGGACATCAGGAAGAGGTTCTTCACTGAGAGGGTGGTCGCCCACTGAAACAGGCTCCCCAGGGAAGGAGTCACTGCACCAAGCCTGTCTGAATTTAAGAAGAGATTGGACTGTGCACTTAGTCACATGGTCTAAACTTTTGGGCAGACCTGTGCGATGCCAGGAGTTGGACTTGATGATCCTTATGGGTCCCTTCCAACTCGGGATATAAAACCTGCAAAATCTAAATGCTTTCCCTTGTTCCCTGTCCCATGCAGACTTTATCCGCTACATCACCCTTCCCAGAAGCTATGCGGCAATTATAAAAGACCAATTCTAAAGATTTATGTTGATTCAAAGATCGATAGTCCAATTTCTCTAAGTGATTTATTCTTTATTAGCAGCGCTGGATGCACGGGGGATCTCTCCGCCTATCGTGCATACCCAAAGCGGAGAGCAGTTTCAAATTTATACAGCAAAATGATGAATATTTCATAAGCGATTATACATATTCATTACCTATCCCCACCTACCCTCGCTTCTCATGCTAATTAGTCCTTCAGTATCTTGTGCTTGCGCAGGTCCTCTCATCAATTCTGGGCAGTGGTCGTCGGGCTGGGGGTGGTGGTCTCAGAGAGGAAGGCCATAAGTCTTCCTCACAGTGTACTTTTCACCCTTGGTCAGGATTCTGCTGAGTTTGCTTTCTTCCTAACCGCAAGGACTGGTTTTTGCTAATTATTTCCTTATCTTGGGTTCCAATGTCCAGTTTGAGATATATTGTCCTCCAATGTCCTGTTTAAAATATATTGTCTGTATGTCTGTTACCTGTCCTATACATAATGTTCTGTTTACATTTTATTCCTCCTTTATCTCAACTTCTCTAATCAATCCCCCCTTTTCTTGCCCCATGCAAATTCTTTTGCATCAAATACTTTTGTTATTAGTAGTAACGCAACAAAGCAAGCATCTAAATAGCATGCATACAAACACACCTATTGCCAATAGTACCATTAAAACAATAAAAACTTGTTTTAGCCACTGGAAGTTGGGCAACCAAGAAGTTAACTTATTCCATATTTCTCCAAAGCTCCACGAAAGGTTATCCTTACCAATCTCATGTGGAACCCTAGTTTGCTTCCATATTTCTTCCAAGTCGGTAGAGACCCTTCCACTTTGGTCTATGTACATACAACAACTTGTATTAACCACCGTACAAACCCCTCCTTGAGCCGCTAACAATAGATCAAGGGCCATCCTATTCTGTAACACGACCTGAGATAAACTGGATATCTCTTCTTGTTGTGCCGCCATAACATCCAAAGTTCTATTCTCCAGGCTTTTTATTATGGCAGAGATGTTGACTATCATTTTCTCCAATTCACTTACCCCTAGCCATGGGATAAACCATTGAACAAAATTATGAAAGGCGGTGGGTCTCTCCAGCAGTGGATTGCTAACCTCCCGTCCAATTCTCCGAAAATGATTCCTTAGATAACCTCGGGATAATCCAACATGTACTGTCATATTGAGGACTACCGCCCCAAGGGTGCAAGTCCCTTTCCAATTTTCAGGCAACACCTTATCACCTTAAGATAACCTTAACACAGTTATCTTCTGTCCCATAGTGAACTTCCGAGCCTCCTGTATATTCATGATAACAGCGACCACTGCTCGAAGGCAACCCGGCCAACCTTTACTTACTTCATCCAATTGTCCTATACATAATGTTCTGTTTACATTTTATTCCTCCTTTATCTCAACTTCTCTAATCAATGTCACATCCCACCCGCAGCACCTGGTGAACAAAAGAGAAAGCAACCGCAGTGCTTGGAAGTGCTGCTGCACGTGCTGCTCCTTGCTGCTCTCTGGCCTCGCCTCAAATCCTCAGCAACATCAGTTGAGAGCCTGTCATGCCACCTGCAAAGCAAGAGGGAGGCCCTTCTCACCTTGCGCTACTCAGCCATTCTGCTCCAACCTAGCTGATGACCAGCCCACCTTCTCACACTGCTCTTCAGTGTGCAGTGTGCCCCTCTGAGGCTGTGCAAGACACCTGCCAAAGAGGAAGAAAAGCACAGGATGAGGTAGCAGCCAAAGCCACAGCACCCATAGCACAGTTACTCTCATCTGCTCCCTTACTGCAGCTGCTCACCTGCCCCCGAGGCAGATGATTCTATCTGCCCTCATAAGCCAGCTACAGCACCCCTAAAATGCAAACAGGATTTTTACTGTATTTTATGTAGTAAAAGAACTGCAGTGACAACAGCACCCCAAAAAATAACTGCTACATCTGTTCATCACTCACCTTGCCAGAGGCAGCTCGGGTCGTGACATCCCATGTTGGATGCTGCATTTCAGCTTTAACAAAAAAAAAAAAAAAAAGAGAGAGATAAAAGAAGATAATCATTCCTCTGCCAGCATTAGCACCCATCCCTCAACACCACGAGTGACCCCATTTTTAATTTTATCGTTTCAAAACAGCAGCCCTCTTGCCTCGGCACCTGGAAGAGATGGTTTCAAAAAATAAAGTAAATTAAATGGAGAAACGCTTGTAAAAGTGATGGAATCAAGCTGGCAATGCAAGAGCAACGCAATCAAAGCTACAGTCGGGGAGAAGAGCAGAGCTCTGGCACTCTGGTGAGGCTAGCTACAGTACAATTTGCATAGGGTCAGGGTCCTGCGAAAAACGAAGAGAGAACACACCAGGAAGCAGTAAATTATTTACACCCAAACCATCTGGCCAGGTCCCAGCCCGGACACACCACAGGGAAAGAACAAGCCGTGGTGTTCAACAGAACCCTAGCACCGCCAAAACACTACAGCACAGCAAGGCTTGCTCTTGGCAAAACACTTCTTGGCCTTTTGCTGCAGTGCGCTTTGCCCGGGGCAGGGGTGGGGGTCTGTTTAGGGTGTAGGTTTTCAGAAGCGACAAAGCTCAGAGTCCTGTTGTGTGGGGGATTGTATTAAGGCTGCCAGTTGTGGTCTCCCAAAAGGCTGTCGTCATCAGCATTTCCTAGGTAGCTTAGGTAGCTTTAATCTAAGGTTAGGGTGAGTATTAGGGGAGGGAAAGGTTTGGAAAGAAAGTGCAGAGACCTGATGGGAGAGGGGATGTATAAAGCTTGCTAAATGAATTTCAGGTCTCCTTGACTGCAGTGTAAGGTTCTTGCCACTTTGCCATTAAAAGGTCACAGTCCCAACTTCAGAGCAGCGCTTGATGTCCACTTCGGAGAGGATGGACTCCTGAAGAAGAAGAGAAGCATCAACAAAAAACAAAACCAATATATCGGAGAATATATATTCGCTCTGGCAATGCCAGAGTGACAAAATCAAAGGTGCAGTCGGGGAGGAGGGCCGAGCTCCAGTGCTCCTTGGCAGTAAGCTGCAGTGCGCTTTGCCTGGTGTGAGGATTCTGTTTAGGTCTTAGGTTTTGGGGCGCGACAAAGCTCAGAGTACGGTTGTGTACAGCTTTCCAAAGGAAATTCAGTATTCTTTGAGTGCAGTGTAAGGTTCTTGGCATTTTGCCATTAAAATCTCGGAGATCCAACTTTGGAGCAGCACCTGATATCCAGCTTGGAAAGGATGCACTCCCAGAAAAAGAGGAGGAGCATTTAAAAAAGAGAAAACCAGTGAAACAGAGAATAGCGTCTAAAAGCGATGTCCTCAGCCTGGCAATGCCAGAGCCACAAAAATCAAAGCACATGCCGGGTGTCTTGAGCTATGCTTAGCGAGCCGCAATCAATACGCACATCCAAGCCCTGTGAACACTGCTGCAAAAGCAAAGAGAGAGCACACCAGGAAGCAGGTAAGTTAAGTGCATGCAAACTATCTGGCCATGTCCCAGCCTGGACACGCCACAGGGAAAGAACAAGCTGTGGTGTTCAATGGAACCCTAGCACCGCCAAAACACCATGGCACAGCAAGGTTCCGGGAGACCAGCACAGCCAGGCAATCCTGTCTCAGTTAACTGTGAGTTTGGACATCATGAATTGTTAAGCCTGCTTTGTTCATATCTTGCATATCTTGTAGGATAGGCTTGCAGAAGGCTTTATGATTATTTTTTCTATCTGTATACCTCTCTTTGTTGTTTTAGTATCATCCAGTGAAAGATGTTTTTGGGTGGCCTTTCTCCTCACCTTCCTTGGCAGGGGAAAAGGAAATGAATCTCCAAACTTTGCATGGGATTTATGCAAGTATGGAGCTATTACAACCACAACCCCCACCACAACTACTCTCTCACTCCTCCTCCTCAAAAGGAAAGGGGAAGAAAATACAATGGAAAAGACTCAAGGGCCTCAAGATTCAACATAGGGACATTAATGCAATTTATTACCTATTGCTAACAAGCTAGAGCAGTGAAAAACTAAAAACAGCTTCCCCCATCCACCCTCTTCTACATCCTTCCCCCTGAACTGCACGGGGGAACAGGGAAGGGGGGCTGCAGTCAATATATAACACTTCACAGTCTTCACGGTCACTCTCTGTCTCTTCTCCATTGTGGGGTTTCTCTCACAGGATGCCATCCTTCCCAAACTGATCCTGCATGGACTTCACACAGGCACCAGTTCTTCAAGAACTTCTCCAAATATACCACAGGGTCAGAAGCAAACTGTTCTAACACAAGGCCCCCACGGGCCACAGTTCCCCCCAGATCTCCTCCTCCTGGTGTGGGCTCCTCCAGGGGCTGCAGCACAGAAATCTGCTCCACTGTGGTACCCTATGGGCTGCCACCATGGTCCTCTCCACAGAATCATAGAATCATTAAGGTTGGAAAAGACCTTCAAGATCATCTGGTCCAACCATCACCCCACTACAAATGTCACCCACTAAACCATGTCCCTAAGCACCACGTCCAACCTTTCCTTAAACACCCCCAGGGTTGGTGACTCTACCACCTCCCTGGGCAACCCATTCCAATGCCTGACTACTCTTTCTGAGAAGAAATGTCTCCTAATTTCCAAACTGAACCTCCCGTGATGCAACTTGAGGCCATTCCCTCTAGTCCTATCACCAGTTAGCTGTGAGAAGAGGCTGACCCCCAGCTCCCCACAACTTCCTTTCAGGTAGCTGTAGAGAGCAATAAGGTCTCCCCTGAGCCTCCTCTTCTCCAGACTAAACAACCCCAGTTCCCTCAGCCGCTCCTTGTGTTCCAGGCCCTTCACCAGCTTCGTAGCCCTTCTCTGGACATGCTCCAGGGCCTCGATGTCTTTCTTGTAGTAAGGGGCCCAAAAATGAACACAGTACTCAAGGTGCGGCCTCACCAGAGCTGAGTACAGGGGAATGAGCTGTACTCCCTGGTCCTGCTGGCTACACTATTTCTGATACAAGCCAGGACGTTGTTGGTCTTCTTGGCCACCTGGGCACACTGCCGGCTCATGTTCAGGTGAGCATCGACCAACACCCCCAGATTCTTTTCCTCTGCACTGCTTTCCAGCCACTCTCCCCCGAGCCTATAGCGCTGCATGGGGTTGTTGTGGCTAAAAGTGCAGGACCTGGCACTTAGCCATGTTCAGCCTCATCCCATCGGCCTTTGCCCTCATCCCATCGGCCTTTGCCCATCGACCCATCCTGTCCAGGTCCCTCTAAAGAGAAGGGTACTCTGAGAGACTGGGCAAAGTAGGCAGCAGTTTGATCTTCTACATTCCAAAGCAGCTATGCCAAAAGCCCACTGGTACTCTTCTGGGTCCTCTCCTGGGTCTATGCCATGGAGCTTCTGCACCAGTCACAACGGTGTGTTTCTGCCTTGCACTGCCAGTTAGTCTCACTTCAGCCTTATACTCCTCGGGGTCTGATGTGCCAGGTCATTGAATCCAAACATTCCAATAAATCTGGTTGTCCCTTTCCTCCACCTGATCGAAGGCAGGGCTCCCCTAGTCTTGGTCATAGCATCTTTTACTCACTTCTTGTAAATGAAAACATGAAGACCCTTCATTAAGAACGGAAGAAATATCAGCCCTTCTACGCTAGGGAACTGCCCCCTGGAAACTGGAGCAGCAATTTTACTGGCAGAACTGTGCTTTTGCTGCTGTTCTTTCTTGTGACTCACTTATCTGTGCCTCTAGTGTCAAGGTGGATTTTCCCATCCCACTTCCTCATGTTCTCCCTCTGGTCCTGCAGGCAAAACCAATGGACAGAGGAATCCTTACTCCTAATAGCTGAGATACCGGTCTATACAGGCAGGGAAGAAGATATATTCTCTTTGAGTTGCTGGACCTCTCAGGACAATTTCTCCACAGCCGATATGCAGGTCCATAGGGAAGCAGAGAGATTTTCTTTGTGTTGGCTGGCCACTACTAACAGAATCCACTGTTGGTTCCTCTCCATCTTCCCAGCTCATCATTGCCAGTGCACTGGCATAAGACAACAGTGCATTCCATCATTTCCAAAGGCTGAGGGCTTTTTCCCATTTCCCAACCACTTTGTCAATGACCTTTTCCCTATAGAGGGATCTCAGCTGCTTGGCTTCCTTGCCCTCTAATTCATGGCTACTGTCCCCATTATCCCTGCATCAGAGCAGCCAGGTGATAATGTGCTTACCTGGATGATAGCTGAAATCTTTTAATATATCTTGCAGTTCACTCTGAGATAGAGATTAGGTGGTTTCTGACTTTTTAAAGCCTTCTGCCTTCTTCTTCCTCCTGTTCTCACAATGGCCCTGCATAGCAGTTTGCCTCTTCTAATTCTTCCTCCTGTTCTCTCCTAGGAGAAGCTTCTTCTTCCCTTACTAGACAAGCTGACTTCTGCTTCTATTGCTTCTTCTTGACTATAGGGGCAAATGATACTGACACCATTTGGCTTTCTGGTTGAGCCACAGTTTCTGTCATCGAAACAGACACATAACAGCCACTGTCTGTTATGGGAGTTGGATTAGCCCCAGTGTGCTATTTTGTCATTACATCCAGAAACCTCTTCCCATTGAGGGTGCTGAATAGTGTTGAAAAGGGCTCGGTAGGCATGGGCAAGGCCCCAGCACATTGCAGTGATTTGTGACTGTCTGGAATAGCCAGGGCGACAGCATACTTTTTCCCAAACATTTTAACAGTTTATTGGGATTTTGCTCTTGTTCAGAGATGAAATTCCAGAACACTGGAGGTGTCCTCTATTCTAGGTGCCTGGCCATACTATCCCACACACCCTGTCACTTCTAACTATTCAGCCTCAGGGCACATGTCTCGGTGTTATACTTAAATAGTTATTTATACGAAAAAAAAAAATCAATTTCTTGAAAAAAATAATATTAACAAAATGAATACACAAAACAAGTAAGTGATGCATGACACCATTGCTCACCAGCTAACTGATGCCCAGCCAGTCTCAGACCAACAGTAGCCTCCCTGGCCAACTCCCCCCACTTCCATTGTTCAGCATGACACAATATGGTGTGAAATATCCCTTTGGCCAGTTTGGGCCATCTGTCCTGTTCGTGTCCCCTTTGAAAGGTCCTGGACTCTGTGTAAGTACTGCTCAACAAAAACTAAAACGTGGTGTGCTATGAATATTTGCTATGAATATTATTCTGATCCTAAAGCCAAAACACAGTACCATGCTAGCTACTATGAAGAAAATTAACTCTATCCCAGCTGAAACCTGGACAGGAACGTTTGTATGTGAGGAGAAACCTTTCCTCCCAACGCGTTTCAGAGTTGAGACTGCCCACTCAATGCTCACCCTTCTCTTCAGTGGGAGAATTGTTGCTCTTTTTTTTGTGCTTCACACAAAGGCCTTTGCAGTGAGTGCGGTGGGTTTTCTAAGCACATTTTCTGAGTGTAGAAGAATCTCTGTCTTTGAGACCTGAACCATGTCTTCCTGGGAGTGTCTTCAAGCTAGTGCTTCTGATGTCACTTCTCCCTGATTAGGGGATAGATAGGGCAGAATCAGAGACGTGGCTTTTGTATGAGCTTGTATGGTCACCTGTGCCTGACTGCACAGCAGCAGGCAAGTCTTGTGTGTGTGCTCGTGTATGTGATATTCCTTGGTTGAAGAATAAATATAAGCATCCATTAGCTTTCACAGATACCATTCAAACACAGCTGGAGCATCTGTCACAGCTACACTCTGTCTTTAGGAGAGGGCAGGCAAATACAGACTTCCAAAAGTGCTCATCACATTGGGGAAGCCTCTAGGCCTGAGTTTGTGTGTAAGTGGGTGGTCTGGATGAACTGAATCGCAATGTTTCATCCCTGTAAATCCTGAGCAGGCAAAGCTCTGAAGACATGTTCAGAAATGTGAACTTTTTTTTTTTTTTTTTTTTTTTTACTCATGAATATGCCTTGTCAAATCACAGCTGCTTTGTGGTCACCTAAACCTTGCTTGTTTATAGGTTAGACCAAAGTTCCAGAGCAAGTATTAGGGTGCAACAGACTGAGAATAAGTGAGGTGGTGGCATTCTCTTAGCATGCAGTTACTGAAGGTCTAACTAGCCCATCTTGCTTCCAACTGTTGCAAGAGATTGCAATTCTGAAAATAAATTGCATTTGGTATTTGGACCAATGCCACCAGATTAACCACATCCACTGGGGCCACAAATAATAAATATTGTGAGAAAAAGGGGGTCTATATGCTTTGGGATGGGTGTGGGGCACTCCAAGGGAGGGGATATGAGAACCTAGTGACATGGGGTGACATCCCAAAGAATGCTGGGGACCCAGTAGATAGGGGAGTTCCCCAGAGGTGTCCCAGAGGGAGTCCTAAGGGAATGCTATGGAACATGGGGCAGGTTCCACAGACAACACAGAGATGCTGGCACAGTCCAAGGCCTTTATTTCCCTGGCAAGATCCCTGGGGTTTTCCAAGGTGTTTCTTGCCCCTGGGGTTTTCCAAGGTGTTTCTTGCCCCTGGGGGAGGTCTGGTGGGACCCAGAGGCATCCTCCTCGGTCATGCTTATCTCTGCAGGGGACAGGCAGGTCCCACGTTGATCATGACCACACAGGAGCCCTGCCTCCACTTCTTGGCTCCAACCTTGAGCTACCTGGACCAGCTCAGCCACTACTACCTTCTGTAATGAAGACCCTGAGGACACAGGTACACAGGTCATGGCCAGGCATCAGAGACAGGGGAACAGGAGGCACAGGAAGACAGGGCTCAGGGCCTGACACCAGGGAGACAGGGAACACACAGGGGGACATGGGGACAAGGAGGGGATGTAAGTGAGCAGAGGTCAGAGACTAAAACTGGGGGTGCATGCAGACAGGGCATAGAGGGTAACAGAGGTCAGGAGTTAGGGCTTGGAACCAGTGACTGGGGAAGAGGGATCCAGGGAACACAGGGAGAGGGACAGGTTAAGGGCCTGGCAAAGGATACAGCAGGACTGTGAAAACAAGGGACATGTTCCACCAGGAACACACCAGGACATCAAGAAGACAGGGCTCAGGATGAAGCTGCTACTGGACAGTGAAAGACATGGTGGAACCAGGGGAACAGGGGGACATGGAGCAAGGTATGGCCTGATCCTGTGGGTTCCCAGGGCCATCCATAGTCCTGGCGTGCCCTCCAGTCCTCTCCAAAAACCTCATGATCCTAAGTGCCCCCCTTGATGCTACCAGATGCTGTTGTACTTCACATGACCCTCCTTAGAACCCTAAGGTGCCATTTGACCCCTCCAGACCACTGGGTGCCCACAGGTACCTCCCATGACCCTCCACATGATACTTCATGCCTCTGAGATCCTACAGTGCACCCCAGATCAGAGGGTGCGCCCCCACTTACCCTATGGTCCCTTTCATTGCCCTATCTTGCTCCAGCCCCCTGAATTCCCAGCATTTTCCACATAACCTCCCAGTTAGGAAGATCCCACCTTTGTTGGGATTCCCAGGGATCTCTCCTTCCTCCTGGGGGAGGGCAGTGGACATCTCTACCTCTTCACCATGCTCAGGGCTCCCCACATAAACCAGGGTCAGGTCAAGGTAGGTCTATGGGCAGGGACACAAGACATGGAGTGAGGTCAGGGCAGGTACTACCCCCATTGCATACTTCCAACAGTGCCAAACTCACCTGGGGTGTGAGGATGTAGCCATAGAGCTTGTCATGCCGAAGGACTGTTTAGAGGCGACCCCCGGCGGGCAGACCCCTCCCTGGTGGGAGGTGCCGGCCACGGTCCGCCCCAGGGACTGGGGGTCCGTTGGGAGTCGGCGCCTGCGGTCTGCCGCGGGGCCCGGTGGCTCGGCGGGAGTAGTTTTCTTCCTTAACTCTAGGGTTTTCCAAGTATTATGGATTTCTCTTTGTACCAATTTATATGTTTGCCTGATTGAGGCAACAGTTTTAATGAAGCAAACTTCAGAAAATTATCTGACTTCTTACAGAACAGTATTTTCTTTCAAGCACATAACAAGAACATTGCCCACAAAAAAAAAAAAAAAAAAGAAATATTAGGTCATGGTCATATCTCAAACAATAGCCCTAAACGGGGATCTGAAATAGTATGAACACACACTGCTTAGTTCTTAAACTAAATCTTATTTCTAAAATTAAAAAATAAAAAATCAGGAGAAGTCTGCACGCCTCAGACTGGAGGAAAAAACAGAAACAGGTTGCCCTCCTGCAAACTTACAAAGTGAATGCACATGAAGGTAAATTGAATAACAGTGAAAATCCTCAGTGGAATAACCTGTAGCAGACACTATATCCAGACTTATCCAAAAGATCCTCAGTTCTGAACTAGGGATTTCCTAACAATCATCTTTTATCACAAGCAATCAAAAGGCATGACTTGGTCAAAGATCTGCATCACTCAGGTGGATGATAAAGGTAATTTCGCATTAGACTATTCAAAGAATAAGAAGAAACTCCAATAAACGTTAACCATTCTGTAGCATAAGGACTATTTTGTTTTCAGGGCAGCATTAAAGTTTACCTTCTTTTATATTTAGAAAACTGAACATCCCACTGTAGACAGCTATTATCTTCACAAAACCATAGCAAAGGAGTGAAAGAGTAGGCATGACCTTTTCAAGGATTAGTGTTTGTTTTTTTTAAATGTTCTGCATTTTAAAGTAAAGAAACAACATTCCACTCCAATTTAACTCTATCAATAATTACTACAGTCCCCCAGATCCATTACCCAGAAGAAACAGCTAGATGACTACAGCATTCCTTATTTGTCCCATATACGCTTAATCAAATTCACCGTTGACACAATATGATACTTACAGATTCAGTACTTTCATTTAGATCTGTGCTTGACCTTTGGTATGTCTTCTCAGGAAAAGAACTAGAAACACTATGACCTAAGAAGATAATCAGAAATTTTTAAGTTATCTGAACACATAAAAAGCCAATATTGTTATTTACAGTGAGTTGCCACTGATTTGCTGTTTAGTTTCTTCTATAAGTTGCTAATCGCAAGGATATGAATCACTATAAATGAGACAACTTACAGTAAACCCTTCAGTTGTATAAGTACTTCTGTTCAAATAATCCCCTCCAAACTCAAAAACAACAGTAACACACTACACAAGTAATTTCAGCAATATCTAATGCTATTAAACATATCAACAAATGCCCATGGAACTCACCTCTCAGCCTTCCTTTGTCTTGTATACTACATAAAAAAAGTATTCCTACATCTGGTGATTTGATGACTGTGAAGTCATAAGCACCTTTTGTCAGGATAGCATTTGATCCAATTGTTGATTCAAACTGAGACAGTAGAGTAGGTTCGTGTTCAATATATCCGATTAAAGACACAGCATATTGACTATTTGATTGTTTCTGACATACGTGGTTCCTACCTGTTTCAAGATTCATTGGTACTTTCTCCTCAAACAGCACTGGCCTGAAAGCAAGTGTAGGATCAACGATTTTTGCTGGAAAAGACTCAACATTTAATGATGTCTGGTTCTCTTGATCTTTTGCAGGACTTCCAGTATTCTCTTCAGTTTCCACAAAGCGAGTGAAGTTCTTTGAGACAAGATCATCATTAATGCATACCTAAAAAAAAAAAAAAAAAAAAAAAAAAAAAACCAAGATCCTTATTGACTGGAATCAACATTGCATACTTATTTAGGGTATATCTAAAGTTTTAGACTTGAATGGATAGAAGGTATTAGACTTCCTATGTACCTTCAAAGTTATTGCCTATGGCAAAGACCACAGCCACAGCATTATCAGCCTTTAACACTGAGTGATCCAAGCAGATACAAGTGAATTATTTTATAACTACCATACAGCTGCTTAAGTCTGACAGTAACTACAGCACATTACTGGCAGAAGTTAGACATTTTGACAAGTGGAGCTATTTTTCCCCCTGAAGGTTTGAGGACTCAGTCTTATTATAGAATGGTTTGGTCTGGAACATACCTTAAAGATCATCTAGTTCCAACCCCCCTGCCATGAGGAAGGACACCTCCCACTATATCAGGTTGCTCAAAGCCCCATCCAAAGCAAGCATGAACTGGTATTTAAAGACACTTGAATAAAGTAGTTGCAAAATATTCTAAATATAACACAAAAGGCATGAAAAATGCAGTAAATAATTCACATAGCTGTCCATTTGAATTGCTTCCTGTATATTTATATTTTTAAAGGGACATCTCATTGTAGGATACAGAGTAATTCAGCTTAAATAACATCAAATGTTTCTTGAAAAACCTCAAAGACAGTATTTGTTTTAAGCAAAGAAAATATCATAATGCTTGAAAACAGGTACCAGATTCTGAAAGACACACAGTTTTACTGCACAGTTCAGTGTTACAATCTCCAAAACAGCTATGCATTACAGCTCCAGGTAATCAAATGGAATAGCAAAAACCAACCAAACCAAACAAAAACAACAGAAAAACAACACCTCACCCAGGATAATTCTAGTTCATTTAAAGTTATCTCCAACAATTCCACTTTAAAATGAAAGTGCTCTGGTTTTAACACTAAAAATATGTGTTCGCACATTTTTTATGCATTTAATACATTGTTTGGGCCAATTTTTTTTAATTCAAGTTCCATAAAATATTGATAGCCCTAAAATTTTTGTTCTTTGCTCTTTTAAAAATATATATTTCTTTAAATAGTGAAGAACTTAATGTATTACTTCAAATTTTAAGACATCACTGAAATAAATGTGATTAGGACAATGAGGAAATAAAGATGAATGATGTTGTAGTGAGTAGACTTGACTCTGTCAGGTATCCACTGTTCCTCAGCCTTTCACCAGACTGAGTTAGCAGGAAAAGAGCTTTGGGAACACAACATTCATTTTCTGTGAGCCTCATATGTGATTTTTCTTGTACCCTGTCCTATAATTCTAACAGTTGTAATTAGACCTAAACCAAGCCAAATTGTAAATGATAAACTCATAAAACAAATTACCTTCATCAGAAGTTCCTAAAAATGAAAGAAAAACTTGAAAGGGCAAAAAGAAATTTGCATGAAGTAACCTAAATGTGCAGTTCTTATGAGAATGTGTACTTTTTGTTACACAAGATATCTTTGTGCAATGCTACAGACTTGTACTTCATTTGCCTGCCAATACCTTCAAAAGAAAGGTACACATGAATGAAAATGGAATTTCTGCCTCCTGGAACACCTCCAGAGAGCTACATCAACGCAAACATAAAACAATACCTTTAATAAGTTAATGATTTAGCTTCTACTGTATCTGGCAAATGACAAAACTCACTTGCAGATAATGCTTTTCAGTCCTAAGCTGATAACAAAGCTATGATTTACGTAATAAAGCATACAAATAGGTTTGTAGATATAGAAGTATCTTACCTTTTCATCTTTTATTGTCACATAAAGAATAACATCAAATGTATTATCTTCTACAGCACATTACTTGGCTTTGATTTGCATAGTTGCTAAATGTAGTAGTAAACAAGGAGGAGAAATATTAACCCTGTATCAAATTATCAGTATTTTTCAAGCTATACAAAAACAGAAATAATAATTAAATGAATGCAACGTTTTTTTTGAAGAAAAACTAATACAAATGTTGTAACTTTTAAACGAAACAAGAATCTAACAAGGCATTAAGATAACAGAGCTCGAAAAATGAAGTTGTCCTCAGTCTTTGAAGGAAGATTGAGAACTGAAAAGCATTAATGACCTGTCCACAGAAACTAGTCTTAGTCATACACTGAAATTATTTATATATTTATGCATAATTGTGAAATCAAGTTCCATGTTGCTATTGCTTCCTATTGACCTTTACTTTGCATAATAATGCATTACACTTAGATGCGTGAAAACCTGTAAATCATGAAAGTGCCATGCTCCATTACTATGGGAAATTAACAGCCTAAAGACTCTTTACTGTTTTTATAAATTCATCCTCTCCTCCTCAAATATCTGTGTGTATTGTATTGTACTTGCAAATAAGCAGGTAGGTTGTTTTTCAGGTAGAGGCACATAAACAAGATTAGACAAGAACAGTAAAGGGCTGCTTTTCTAGCAACGCCAACAAGTGCTCTCACACCAAAATAGAATGCTGGATTTGGAAAAGACTGCATGAGCTCCTGAAAACACCACACATGGGAAAGGACAACAGACTGGAAAACAAGCATTTCTACTTCACTAAATAACTACTTGGAGCAGTAGATAGTTTCTTCCAAGATAGTTTCTTTCAAGAGAGTTTATTCCAAGCTGGCAACCACCTAGTCACCTTAAACAATTTATGCAGTGTGGTAAAGATGCAAGTCTACACACAGAATCACAGAATCGTCTAGGTTGGAAGAGACCTCCAAGATCATCTAGTCCAACCTCTGTCCTAACACTAACAAGACCTCCACTAAACCATATCACTAAGGACTACATCTAAACGTCTTTTAAAGACCTCCAGGGATGGCGACTCAACCACTTCCCTGGGCAGTCCATTCCAATGCCTAACAACCCTTTCAGTAAAGAAGTTCTTCCTAATATCCAACCTAAACCTCCCCTGGCACAACTTTAGCCCATTCCCCCTCGTCCTGTCACCAGGCACGTGGGAGAATAGACCATCCCCCACCTCTCTACAGCCTCCTTTAAGGTACCTATAGAGAGCGATGAGGTCTCCCCTGAGCCTCCTCTTCTCCAGGCTAAACAACCCCAGCTCCCTCAGCTGCTCCTCCTAAGACTTGTTCTCCAGACTCTGCACCAGCCTCGTCACCCTTCTCTGGACTCGCTCGAGCACCTCCACGTCCTTCTTGTAGCGAGGGGCCCAAAACTGAACACAGTACTCGAGGTGCGGCCTCACCAGAGCCGAGTACAGGGGGACAATCACCTCCCTAGACCTGCTGGCCACACTGTTTCTTATACAAGCCAGGATGCTGTTGGCCTTCTTGGCCACCAGAGCACACTGCTGGCTCATATGCAGCTGCCTATCAACCAGTATTCCCAGGTCCTTCTCTGCCAGGCAGCTTTCCAACCACTCATCTCCCAGCCTGTAGCGCTGCTTGGGGTTGTTGTGCCCCAGATGCAGGACCCAGCACTTGGCCTTGCTGAACTTCATACAGTTGACCTCAGCCCATCGGTCCAGCCCATCAAGATCCTCCTGCAGAGCCTTCCTACCCTCGAGCAGACCAACACACGCACCTAACTTGGTGTCATCTGCAAACTTACTGAGGGTGCACTCGATCCCCTCATCCAGGTCATCGATAAAGATATTAAAGAGGACTGGCCCCAGCACTGAGCCCTGGGGGACTCCACTAGTAACCAGCCTCCAACTGGATTTGACTCCATTCACCACAACTCTTTGGGCCCGGCCATCCAGCCAGTTTTTAACCCAATGAAGCGTACGCCAGTCCAAGCCACGAGCAGCCAGTTTCTTGAGGAGAATGTTGTGGGAAATGGTGTCAAAAGCCTTACTGAAGTCAAGGTAGATCACATCCACAGCCTTCCCCTCATCCACCAAGCGCGTCACTTGGTCATAGAAGGAGATCAGGTTCGTCAAGCAGGACCTGCCTTTCATAAACCCATGCTGACTGGGCCTGATCGCCTGCTTGCCTTTCAAGTGCCGCATGACGACATTCAAGATAATCTGCTCCATGAGCTTCCCTGGCACTGATGTCAAACTAACAGGCCTATAGTTCCCCGGGTCTACCCGCCGGCCCTTCTTGTAGATGAGTGTCACATTTGCTAGCCGCCAGTCGACTGGGACCTCTCCTGATAGCCAGGACTGCCAATAAATGATGGAAAGCGGCTTGGCCAGCTCCTCCGCCAGTTCGCTCAGTACCCTCAGGTGGATCCCATCCGGCCCCATCGACTTGCGTACATCCAAGTGCTGTAGCAGGTTGCCAACCATTTCCTCGTGGATAGTGAGGGCCACATCCTGTTCTCCATCCCCTTCCACCAGCTCAGGGTACCGGGTATCCAGAGAACAACTGGTCTTGCCGCTAAAGACTGAGGCAAAGAAGGCATTGAGTACCTCAGCCTTTTCCTCATCTTTTGTAATTAAGTTTCCCCCCGCATCCAGTAAAGGATGGAGATTCTCCTTAGTCCTCCTTTTTGGGTTGATGTATTTGTAAAAACTTTTTTTGTTATCTTTAATGGCAATAGCCAGATTGAGCTCCAGATGAGCTTTGGCCTTTCTAATTTTGTCCCTGCACAGCCTCGCAACATCCTTATAGTCCTCTTGAGTAGCCCGCCCTCTTTTCCAAAGATTATAAACCCTCCTTTTTCTCCTCAGCTCGAACCACAACTCTCTGTTCAGCCAGGCCGATCTAGTTCCGCGCCGGCTCGTCTTTGGGCACGTGGGGACAGACCGCTCCTGAGCCATTAAGATTTCCTTCCTGAAGAGTGCCCAGCCTTCCTGGACTCCTCTGCCCTTCAGAACCTTCTCCCAAGGGACTCTGCCAACCAGTGTCCTGAACAGCTCAAAGTCAGCCCTCTGGAAGTCCAAGACAGCGGTTTTACTGGTCCCCTTCCTGACTTCGCCAAGAATAGAGAACTGAATCATTTCGTGGTCACTCTGCCCAAGACAGCTCTTGACCACCACATCTCCCACCAGTCCGTCACTGTTTGTGAACAGAAGGTCTAGTGGGGCACCTCCCCTGGTAGGCTCTCTAACCAGCTGCGTCAGGAAGCTATCTTCCACGCTCTCCAGAAACCTCTTAGACTGCTTTCTCTGGGCTGTGTTGTGCTTCCAGGATATGTCCGGGAAGTTGAAGTCCCCCACGAGAACAAGCGCTGACGATTTCGCGGCTTCTGCCAGCCGCCTGTAGAACTCCTCATCTATCTCCTCATCCTGGTTCGGTGGTCTATAACAGACCCCCACCAGGATGCTTGCCTTGTTGGCCTTCCCTCTGATCCTAACCCATAGAGACTCAACCTTATCATTCCCAGCCTCAAGTTCCTCAACATCAAAACACTCTCTAATATAGAGAGCCACACCACCACCCCTTCTGTGCTGCCTGTCCGTTCTGAAGAGCCTATAGCCAGGCATTGCAGCACTCCAGTCATGAGAGTGGTCCCACCACATTTCCATGATGGCAACCAAGTCATAGCCTTCCTGCTGCACAATGGCTTCCAGCTCCTCTTGTTTGTTACCCATGCTGCGTGCATTAGTGTAGATGCGCTTCAGTTGGGCCATTGCCTTCTTCCCCGGCTTTGCCATTGTTCCCCCTGGTACAGCTCCAACAAGCCTAATTTCAGCCCCATCCCCCTTCTTTCCTAGTTTAAAGCCCTCTCAACGAGCCCTGCCAGCTCCTGGGCTAGGATCCGTTTTCCCCTTAGAGATAGGGACCCGTCTGCGGTCACCAGGCCGGGTGCCGAGTAAAGCATCCCATGGTCAAAAACCCCAAAATTTCTGTGTTGGCACCAGCCTCTGAGCCACGTGTTAATCAGGTGGGCTTTCCGTGTCCTCTCAGTACCCCTCCCTGCCACTGCAGGGATGGACGAAAACACCACCTGTACTCCCGCTCCATCCACTAAATGTCCCAGTCCCCTAAAGTCCCGTTTGATAGCCTTCAGGCTTCTCTCTTCAATATCATCACTGCCAGCCTGGACTATCAAAAGAGGGTAGTAGTCAGAGGGGCGAACCAGGTTGGGAAGCTTTCTGGCAACATCCCTGACCCTGGCCCAAGGGAGGCAGCAGACTTCCCTACGGGTAGGGTCAGGTCGACAAATAGGGCCCTCTGTTCCCCTGAGAAGGGAGTCACCTACAACGATCACCCTTCTGTCTTTCTTGGTGGAGGCAGTCTTGAGGCGTGGAGTCGGCTTCCTCGCCCTAGGCATCCTCCTGGGTAGACTTTCTACCTCGTCCTCACCCACCGGTCCTCTCAAGCTCCAGGGCCTCAAATCTGTTATGTAAGGGCACCTGGGAAGGTGGGGCCGGTGGGGGGGTGCGTTGCCTGTGAGGTCGAGCAGGGACCTGTCTCCATTCCTCCTCAACTCCTAGGTCGCCTCCCTCTGCCCGACAGCGACAGGGCAGGGGGTCCACCCCCATTTGAGGTGTCTCACCCCGGTACTTCTCCTTCAAGCCCTGCAGGGAGTCGCTCCACCAGTCTATCTCCCGCTCACACTCCCTGATAGCCCTCAACCTATCCACCTCCTCTTTGAGTTCTGCCACCAGGCGGACCAGGTCATCCACCTGCTCGCACCTCACACACACGGTGCCTCTGCCTCCCTCAGATGGCAGCAACAGGCTCAGACACTCCCTGCACCCAGAGACCTGAACTGCCGCATTGTTGAGCAGGCGGTCAGTCTGGGTGGTTACAGACTTTCTAGAAAGAGCGCTCTGCCTGGTGTAGACCATTGCAGCCTAGTTAGCGTTTGACAGCCATTAAAGGTGTTGTTCTTATGGGCGGGGGGAACGTTCTGCACTCTCTGCTCTCCCTGCTCGCCCTGCCTGCGTGAACTGCCACGCCCTGCCCTTCTGACGTGCCACGCCCTGTTTGCCCGCCCTGTTCGCCACGCTCCTGGTTGTTCGCGCTCACTAGGGGCTGCTTTTGAACAGCCGGGGAGGGGGCGCTGCTGGCTCCGCCTACGCCTCGTCAGTCTCCCTCGCGAGGGCTGCCGGGTCCTGGCAGCTCCCTTGAGCGGCCTCGATGTTGGAAAAAAAAGCCCTGCCTGTCCCGATCCCCCGCTCCGCTGCAGAATGCGCCTGCCCCAGAGCCGATCGCCTCGGCAAGTTGTTGGCTAAGTCAACACATTGTTGGCTAAGTCAAATCACACCAAAAAAACTGAGTAACTCCCTTCTCCTTAGGATGCTGTGAAAATTAAAATTAAAAGGAAGTACGATCAAATATATATTCCAGTACTACATTTCTCTGTCAACTTACTTCCCAAAACAGAAGGGCCAATTATGATTTTGACAGCATATTTACCTTTCAGAAAGCTTTGAAAATACTGAGTAGCAGCATTATCCCACCTTTGGGCTGGCCTAGGAAAATAAACACAACCAGTTATCCCACATCATCAAAACTTCAAACAATAATCTGAAAAGTGATGTACATTCAAAAAAAATGTTCTCAGTTCATGCTAAGTCTCAAAAACTGTCTCTAACAGAAACATTAGCACAATCTTACTACTTTGAATGTAATTTCAGTTTTGATGTCTCAGTTCATCCATAAAATGAACTGCCTGAAAATTACTAAATATTGATTTGTCAAAGTATGGTGGTTTATATCCAACATAAAATACGGCAAATCAGGAAAAAAAAATAGATTAACTAGAGTGAGAATCCACTTGTAGAACATATTAATTACTTTAAATAAGTAATTACCAGTTTTGAACAAGCACTTTACAAACATTGTAAAGACTTTAAGGTCTATAACAGAAAATTAAGTTCTTTACCATCTTCAGCAATTGCAAATACAAAAAAAAATAATAATAATAATAAAAAAGAATCAAATGTAAAGCATTGTAAACAAAATATAGTAGATATATGTAGAGAACTTCAGTGATATTTTGATAATTCACAAAGATGGCTCAGTCAAGATGTATGCTATTCCCATCCTAACTAAACTAGTATTTGTTTTGTCAAAGTATCTAAGTAAAATACTGATTCGTCCTTACAAAGGACAGTATAAAAAACAAACCTAAGTGTCAAACAACATGTAGTTTTAAATATTCTTTAATAACATAAATCAAGATAGGTTACTTGCTATAATGCCATATTCCCCCATGATCTGGCAGGTCTTTGACAATAACATCCTAGAACTCAAAGTAAGGACACACAAGCACTTTTCTTTACCACTAGATCCCAGGGAAAACCTTATTCCACTCCTTCAAAACTGGCATAAATATGATAAGGAAAGTACAACAAGAATCCTAAGTATTTCAAGGAGACAGATATAATGGGGAAAACCAAAGCTATCTATAAAGTTTATACATTAACAGAACTTCAGTTCAGGCAGAATGTGTAATGACCACAAACAAGATTGTCAGGAATAAGATGAGCACCTGTAAGAAACTGCACACGGATCAATTAGTAGAGAAGCTCATGTGCTGGAATCACAGTTCTGGGATTGTAGATGAAGGGCAACAACTGCCAAAAATTTGTCTGAATTTCTTAGTTTCTAAATAAACATCAAAAGATTCAAATAGATGAATAATAAAACCCAAATCATTAGGCAAGTTCTGTTTGTGAATTGCTCTTGTAAAAAAGAAATTGTTTTCCACATCTTAACTCCTATGTTCTTATTGAAACAGTATCCTCTGAAGAAAAAAAAATATTGTGATGAAATTTCACACCTAAGAAATCTATGACTAGAATACAATTATTCAACTCTACTTACACTATTTTTGCTGTATCTTCACAAAAGTTGATACACAACGTCACTGGCTTTGTGCAACACAATCTACATTTTTTTGCTCTATATGGGATTTGCATAAATGCTTTCACTGCAACTCGAACACTTAAAAACAAAGCAGAAATAATCTCATTTTATAGGGCAGACTTTATTCTCCAGTGGTGTTTCAAACACATGCTTTCATTATCCTGTATGCAACAACACATTTCTTCTAGAAGTTTGGCTCCTACAGTGAAACTCCCTGGAACCCCTGTTTTATTTATTTATTTATCTAAGACAGGTCCTGTAAGGAGCAATTAATAAACACATTTGCCCTGAATATGAATACACTTCCCATTTAGTAGAGAAACCTCAGAAAGGTTTGCAGTACAGTTTAAAGTCTTTTCATGATATTTAGACCTCATACACTATATATACCATCTGGCGCTGCATATGCCATTTAGCAATTCTTACCTCTGAGTGAGATACCAGGTATGACTAAAATCAGTAAGAAGGAAACTAATAAATATACTAACATGCATCTGTATTCATTTCCCTAAAAAAATAAATAAATCTTTGTATAGCTGCCACTAGAGCCTTGATCTATACATAATTACCCCTTATAAATGGTTTGATGGGAAACATTTAGTAACCAGCAAGACACCACCTATACCAAGCTTTTAAGATCCATATAGTTATCATTTTTATTCCAAGTTATTTCATAATGAAAAAGCAGTATATCATGTGTTTAATTCTATTAGAACATATTTTAAACTCATAGCATTATCAAGTTGCTCTCTGATACAGGCACATTCCATTTAAAAATGTTATTTAACTTAAGATTTTAAAATATTTATTCTAAAATATTTTAAATAAGCTTTCTTAATTTTGTTGAATACTACAAAAACACTTGGTAAAGATTCTTGTACATGAAGTTGGATATTTTATTAAAGAAATGAACCTTAAACATGGCTGAAAGCTGGAAGAGATTTTTAAGACACATTTTAAGATTTTAGAAACATATGGTTTCATAGTGGTTTTATTTATTTATCCCTTAATACAGTATGTTTCAATAATGTTAAATGATAACCATAAATCTCAATCATATTAAACTGACACTATTCCAGTTTGAAGTCTTTAAGGAAAAGAAAAATAGAATAGAATACATCTTTAAAAATTAACAAAACAAAGACTGGTTTGCATCCACATTGACAAGGGCCCATCACATGGCTAGCAGTTTCTTATGAACCCACGCTTCAATTAAACCAAAGCCTTGTGACTATTAAACTAAATAAACACTGATTGCCAACAAAATACATTTCAGTGACATTCTTAAACACTTACTCCTTTGTTTGAACAAAAGTGTATTTGGCATAATCCACAAGAAAGCATTCTGTTTGATAATGACCTGCACAGTACATGATTGACTTAATAACTGCTCTACACCAGCATTTCAGTTCTTCACTGAAAACCACACAAATCTGAAAAAGAAAGAACAAGACAACAGGTTCTTGTAAATGGAAGAAACATCACTGTCAGTTTTCTTAGAGGCAAGAAAATGGTGTTTACAATACAGCCCCAATTTACTTTATAAACTGCAAATACTGCAGCTTCCTTAGCGATAAAGCTTACAGACGACATAAACCACGTAGATGTCCTTTTCTACTAAAAAGCAATAGTCAAAAGAAAAAAACAAAAAAAAACACACTTGGATACTTCACCCCCTAAACCAAAAAAAACAACAAATGATCTCTTTTTATGTACACAACATAGCAATGTCTTCACCTGGCCTTTTTCTAATGTTACTGGCTTTACTTCATCCACATTTTCACAAGATTTGTCATAGAACTGATTCATTTCTGCATTCAGGTTTTTATACTCTATTTCATCAACTATGTACGGCCCACATCCTTTCATAGTAACCCAAAAGCAACTCAGATCTTCAATCTGCTGCAAACACTAGATAAAAAAAAAATAATAAAAAAAAAAACAAGTAGTAATATCTCCTGCTGAAGTGATAGGGTATTTTCATGAGCATCTGAGCAGTAAACATGAATCTTAAAACCTTCAGCAAGGCCCCTTACATTATAGGAACAGATATTCAGGATAAAGAATGTTAATAGGCATAATACATCTTTCATGTTCAGACAATTAGTTCAATAAAAGACTTTTAAACTTGGAAGTTTCTTCAGCGCTGCAATTAATGACATGCATTCTGAAAGGTAGAAGCATTATTTAAAAAGTTTGTTAAATGAAATATAGTGACTTAAGTGCAGATATATAGACTTTTTACTTCCACAGTATTTTCAGAACATGAAAAAAAAAAAAAGCCACTGACAGGCTTTTATTCAGTCTCAAAGGGTCTATAAGACAGCCAGTTTCTTTAAAATAGGGCCACAGCTTTCTGCTCAGCCTTTGTAAGCATTTACATACCAGTCTTGCAGCTGATAAGTGTACTCACTATTCTGGGGAAAAATAATAAAATCCATGATCTCTTGCAGCATTAATTAGAAACCTATTACTACACTCAATTTAAGATTACACAGGATATCTTCCATTTTAGATTTTAGCTGCATCTCTACTAACTTCTTTTGAGAGGAAACCAAGGTAAACACATGGAAAGAATGGGAAAATGTATATAATCTGTCAATGACCCCATCATGTGTAAGAAATGACTGCTGAACAGAAATGAAGGCATAATCTTATTTGTAAATCTGACTTCTATAGTTTTATTGAAATAAACACCAAGCCTTTCAACTTTTAAAAATACCAGCACACCTGTAGTATGAAGACTTCCATATTGCCCAGCTGCTGAGTCTTCTTTGACGCTACTGTAGGAAAGCAACAGATGTGTAACTATTCTAAAGCACATCTAAAAAGTGTACTTCTAAAGCAGGCCTACAGATTTTTGTTACTTGTGTAAGCAGCATTAGCCTAGACAACTGATTTACACGTACGGAAGACTTCTAGACATCTAGCTTTCTTAATGGGGCTCTATGTTGAATCCCAATGAAGATCCACCATCCATATTTATTCACATACAACCACACCCATCTTCAGCATGCCACAACATACTTGTTCTCCTGCCTCAACCTACTTGCAGCACATAGCCCATTACCTTACATCCAAAGGCCAACAAAAACATCTTCAAGACTGGGGCTGCTACAATCTAGCTACTTGACCAAACGGACAGCAAAACCCCGAAAGCTTACATCATTAAAAAAACAAAACACATAAATCCCAACGTTCACCAATAAGTTCACCAATAAATATAACAGAAATTTTTACTCATTTTTCACAGCACACTTATACTGGAACAGATCTTCTGCGTGCCATTTCAGCACAGCCTTGCACATCACAACACCCCTCATCATGGCAGCACTTAGCCTACCGCTTCGAAGCATTCACACCACAAGTGAGTAGCTAACGAAATATTCCAGAAGACAGAAGTCAAGGCAATGCCCTTCAGCTCGCAGAGCCAGTGCCACATGACCATCACCTGAGCCACTACCACCATCCCCACAGCCATGAGGCCCGAGCACAACCCTCAGCGCACAGCCTGCCCCCCTTAGAAGCCTCCAGAAGCCGCCCGCGAGCCCCCAGTGCGCATGCACCGCCTGCAGGTGGCCCCGAGGGAGGCGGTGGCGCTTGGTTGAGGTACAGTGGCTAGAGGCGGGAAAAGGCCACGGGTACGGGTTGGCACGGGGCTGGCCTCGGCTCGCTGAGGGCGGCGGGGTGTCAGTGGGTGTGAGGAGGGAGAGTCCTGCCTTTCTTCGCCTTCCTGCTGCTCCTGCTTCAGGGGGGCTTTCCCAGACCCCGAGTCTGAAGCGCAGCGTATGCCTGAAAGGTCTAAAGGAGGCAGCTGGGGAGCAATGGCGCCTGGCACATGTCTGGTGTTCTACTAATGATAAAAAAATACATGCATCCCCTCACAGGCAGCTGTTGGAAATGTCCCCTGACATCTAGGCCCTTACAAAAGTGTTACTTCATTCTTGTATCAAGCTCCGAGACAAAGTAGCAACATTTTTATTATCATTATTGCTCTCCTACACTCCCCTTTCCATTCCGGCTTAATGTTTTTTTTTGGCCCTGATTTAGCTTTACACAAGGTGCCAACTCAAGGGGATGAAACATCGAGCTGGAAAGTAAAGCCCACCTCTTGGGCAGCAGCCCGTATCTGGAGGGGCTCAATATTTTGAAACTACAGCTTTAATGATCAATATTTTTAAGTTAATATTACAAGATATTTACAGTATGTGCATTCTAAAACATATATGTTTCTATTTAATGATTAGCTTCACTTTCTAGGTAAAATAGTATCGTTTAGTTGCCTTTTTTTTTTTTTTTTTTTTTTAACTAATCCTTCAAGCTCTTTTTCGGCCTTTTAGCTCCCCCTGCTGGACCATTTTGCTTTTATTAGTGACAAAAAAAGTGACAGCAGCCAATCTGAAGATGGAGAGGCAGAGTATTGACCAAGAAGATAGATTTAATATTGAAGTAACTGCTTTTGACACACAGGAGAACTTGTATTATATAGGGCTAGTATAGGAATAAATATTGGAACATGCTGGCTTGTAAAACACTTCTCTAAGAATCCAACCTATATTTAGGTTGTTGAATCATTTATTTCCTCAAAATATTTTCTTAGTAGCCACCTTCTGCCACAAAACAAAACAAAAACAACAACAAAAACCTGTTAGAACCACAAGGTACAGACCAATAAATAATGATCAAGATAGCTCTCCAGCAACTATGATCATAAGCATGCTTCTCCCTTTTATATTCATAGTACTACTGTGGCCAGTGTTCGTGTCCAAAAGCTAAAAATCATGTAAGATAGTATACAGGATACTTTATTTGCTTCCTCCACTTTCCGTTTTTCTAATTTTCCTGTCTTCTTCATGTTCAGAAGAATCAGCCAGACTATTGTGAAGGAGATATTAAGCATAATATACTACTTCATAGAACTCATACATAGCAGATGTATAGAAGTTTCAGCAAGGGTCTGCAACCAAGAACCATCTGAGCATGTTTGGAAAGAACAGAATAAATACGTACGTATTTTTCCACAGAAATGAATGCTACAAAACAATTCAACTTAGTGAAAATATTGCAGATGATTTTACTTGAATTAAATTACAGAACAGAAGTTGAAACATAGCTTTCAGAACAGCTTTACTGGATAATTTTGTCATCATTCATTCTTACTCTTCCAGATAAAGAAAATACCACATCACAGCTCCATATACTCCACTTATTGCACCACCCACAAAATAAAAAGACCAAAAAAATAAAGTAGCAGTCCTTTCTCTTAAGTCTTTAAATCTCAAAGATATGTTAGGTAAAAAATTTAAGAAGCAAAATGTGGAATACTGAATTGTGGAATTAGGCGTTTCCAAGGCAGTATTTTATTTTCTTCAGTTGGTGGCATCTTTTTGGAGCTGAATAATTCATTTCTTCTTTTTAAATTCCGGTCAACTTGAAGGTAAAAAATTGTCATGAATAAAAGTATCACAACTATCTTTGAAAACTGTAAAGTTTTTAGTAAGTTACCATTAATAGAAACAATTTAGCTTTATCAAATATAAATATTCTTTGCAATAAGTGAATGTTAGCTAACATCTATATATACACATATACATTGGTTTTCAATTAAAATAAGATAGACTGGAATATTTTAACAGAAACAGAATGAATTTCATTCATTTCTAGACATGGATTACAGCTGCCAAACAGGTAACTTTAGGAAGCATAGTAAAAGAATTTTTGAACTCAAAACATACTTGTTCTGAACATAAGATGTACTTTAATTTTCAGTGAGAAAAGAACCTGTGTGACCCAACAGAACGGCACTACAGCATATTCCATTATTACTATGTAGGTAGAATAAGATGCTAATTGTTCAGTATAATCACTGCCAAATCACTTTAAAGTTTATTCAATTAATTAAGTTGATAGTTGTGTTTAATTTTCAGTAGCTTCTTTACACCATACCTGACACAACTTTGAAGTTTCAAAGACTCAAAGATTGAAGTACACACAAATCTCAAACCCACAACCATATGAAATGCTGTGGCAGGGCAATGGAATATTTAAGTCTCTTGTCCTAACTACTTTGCAACTGTTAATAAGGATGAGAAACACAGTGAATATGTATGTAGTTAAATATATTCTAGCTTAAAACCAGAAATATTATAATCTACTATTGTAGTCTGAATAATCGGTGTTTATCATCAATGGATTCATATGTTTATATTTTGCCTGAATATTAACATAGACAGCAAGACTGTTTATGTTTTTTATTACTATCCTGTGAAATGTACTACCCTCTTTCATGAGATCTTCAACCTTCTTATCTGTTGACATGACTATTTTCGTTTCCCCTGTATAATCTGGATCTTCTGGGTATAATTCATCTCCTGTTAAAAAAAAAAAAAAAAAAAAAAGATAAGCAAACCCAACTTTTACATATATAATGCCTACCTTATTTTTCAGCCTTTGATTGAGTGATACTATCAGTTTTTAAAATATTTATTCCCACTGAGTTTCATGTCTTGATAGATTTGACAATATGAAAGTAAATTGCCTCCAAACATCTTAGTATTTAAAGATACAGCAACACATTTCTAAAGTGTCTGTCAAACACACAGTCCACACATTCAGTGCTCTTGCTAATACTAACATGATGTCTTGTCAGGTAGGAATTTATATATATATATATATATATATATATATATATATATATATATATATATATGAGATTGTATAATAGATGGAGAACAAGACAAAGATTTTTCTGAATGTACAAAGGCAGGGTACAGAAGGAGAAATGTCAGAATTTGTTCATAAATCAACATATTAATGTCAACCATATGAAACAAAGAAATTACGAGCAAGAACAGAAATAACTATGCTGCCCAGGTGGTCCAGTAGCTTGTCTCTGACGGTAGCTGTTACCAACTGTATCAGAGGAAGAAAAAATGTAGGAAAAGAATGCAGTAACTTGACTTCTAATAGTTTTTCCTCACAGTTACAGACTAGTTTATGTCACGTGGCTTGAGTATGTATCAATTCTCAAGTTTTTATATACTTAGAAGAACCTTTATCTGTTTTCTTACCTGGTAATAGCTGAATTAAGCCATCTGAAGCAGTTAACATTATAGGCATCCAACATTCACATCCCTCTAGGGCTCGATCAGAGCTGAACTTGTGTAATTCATGAAGGGAAGAAAAGTTGCACAGCCTACACAATTCATAGAACTGAGGGGGAGCAAGCAATATTTCTCGAGATTTAAAGAGTTCAATGGCTTCTGGAGGTGATGACCACTGTAAGAGGAAAGTAAGCATTGAAATACTAGTTTCATAAGCAGATGGCAATTATTAGTAACTTTAAAAGATGTTTGCAAGGAAGTCTTTACAGAAAAAGAGCGTGAAACAGTCTAAGTTATCTGAACACAGTAAGAGCCATGCATAAACTATACTAGAACATAACCAAGACGAAATACAAAGAGTTTTTATAAAATACAATGAAAGCAATTTGTAAAAATTACATTTTTCCTATAAGAATAAATAACATTTAATTTTAAATGCAGGCATGCAAAATTTGGAGACTACAAGTCTGGTTACTGGGACCTGACTAAGTCTACTGAAATCAACAGAAAACCCTAAGCTCAATGTGAATTCAATCAACAGAGGTTGCTATGGCCTCTTCAAGGATTAATTAAAATTACCAGTGCTTCCACTGCACATTGTTTTTAGAGCACGAATACTCAGCTGTTCCTGCTTAATAAACATGGGGTTTATAAACTATTAATCTTCTTCTCATATGATGACTCTGACAATTTAAATATGTGCAAAAACATTTGCAGTACATTTCTGCCATTATTAACAAAAAATTATACCATGAACTCTTCTAAAGATAAGATCTCAGGTGCTTTCAAATTTATATAGCAAGATCTGATAGAAACACAGAAACATTAGTAATACCAAAAACATTAGGTAAGGCTTTATGGAAGTTTCAGGTTTCTCTTTTAACTTACCTTCGTACTTTTTAGAATTTTTTAAAAATGTGAAGACCCAAATGTACCTGACTCTGAGCTGTCTTTTACTTCATGAGCAGTCTTTACTCTTTTACCCCATTAAAAAAAATAAGTCAGAAATAATATAGCTCTGAAACCAGTTTTAATAATACAGCGTATTTTAACAAGTTTGTATGTTACTTAAAGTATTCCAACTAACTCTACAAAAAACAAAATTAGGAGCTTTTGCAGCCTTGAAACACAGCACATACCACTTGGATCTCTCTAGGCCTACTGAGTATTAACTGTATGGTATCAGCACTCTGTTGATATTGCACAAATGAATGCGTAGCAAGTGATTTAGAGGTCATCTGTCTTCAAAAAATCAGTAATTCAAGGCGTAAATGTTCTGATATGAAACACTTTGAAAAAAACAAAACAAAACAAGACAGCTTCATGTAAAGGAAATTCATGTGAAATGTCCCTCAAGAAACTAATCCTCGTCTGTCAGCACGTTTGATTAAAGGGGGCAATCGCAGTTACTAATGGAAGTAGGAATGCAAGCGGGAGAGGACTGTCAGAAGAGGGAGACACTTCTTTTCCTCACGCCTTAAGGGAACCCTGTCAGGAGGGGGGGGAGGCTAGACCTTTGGACCATCTGATCACCTTTTCACCTGCCCAGTACTGGAAGCGAGCACAGCGGCTGGCCTGCGCCCCAGGGGGACCCCTACCGCTGCAGCGTCCCGGGGAGGCGGCGCAGCGCTCTCACCAGGCAGGCCGTCACCTCCCGCTCGTCCTCGGAGGCGTGGGGTGGCCGCTCGTCCAGGCAGCACAGGTAGAACGCCGTGTCGTAGCGGCGGCCGCCGGGGCCGGCCCTGCCGACCGGTGTGAGCCAGTTGCTCCACTCGTGCAGCGCCCAGATGTTGGGCACGCAGCCCAGGTGCCGGCAGAGCTGCAGGAAGCAGCCCGCGTCCTCCCGCACCCGGCGCCGCCACTCGCCCAGCTCGGCAGCCGGCAGCAGGCTCTCCGCGGGCAGCGGCCGGGCCTCGCCGCCCTCCCCCGGCCCGCTCCCGGGCACCAGCAGCAGGATTCCCGCCTCCTCGAAAGTCTCCCGGATGGCGCAGATACGGAAGGCGACTTCCCCGGGCAGCGGCGAGCCCAGCTGCAGCCGGTCGGTGGCGAAGATCGGCGCCCGGCCGCTGCCCGCAGGCGGCGGCTTCACGGAGCCCAGCCCGCAGAGCGGCGAGGCGGGCAGCAGACCCAACCAGGCCGCCGAGAAGTCCGCCGCCTCCACTACGCCGCCCGGGAAGACGTGTGCGCCGGGCGCGAAGCCGCTGCGGGAGCTCCGCTGCAGCAGCAGCACCTCGTAGTCGCAGGGACCGAGCGCGGAGCGCCCCGGCCGCGCCGCCGTGCCCGCCGGCAGCAGCAGCGTCGCAGCCTCCCGCCAGTGCCGCAGCCGCGGGTTCATCGCGGGGCCGGCGGAGAGCGGGAGCCGGAGGCGGCGGCTGGGGCGCTGAGGCGCCGCCTGGGCGCCCGGAGGAGCCGCTGCAAAGCGCGGAGAGGGGACGGGGACGGGCTGAGGGCAGGGCGGGCGGCAGCAGCAACGCCCCGCCCCGGGTCGTAACCCGCGGGGCCGTGCCACAGGGCACAAGCTGAGAGTAATGTCGAAGGGCTTCAGGTGTGCGGCTGACGGCGGCCGTTGGCAATTTATTTGGGAAAGTAAGGGTTGGGGCACTTTGCAGTTCACAGTTATTTCACTCTTCCACTTCATACACCGAGTGTGACGAGAAACTGTTGAATCTTTACCGTGGACCCCAAGTGTGACAAGAAATTGTTGACTCTGCTGATTTAGTATAACCAGCTGATTATACTAAAACTGGGGCAGAACACCAGCTGTGATACAGCCAGACAGCATTCAAGTCTGACCTCCGTCTCTCCTTTACTTCCTCATGACCAAATGTACGTGCAAAAACTATCTTGTAATTGTGGCCTCTTTTTTCATACTTACTTAACCAGTGTTGCTCATCGCTGATTACAATCTTAGACAATGGAAGTGTGAGGTCCACTGCTGTTCCTATTTCCTATTGGAAGGCATTTTGAACCCCAAATCATGGAGTTTGCCTTGCATTTGCTCGTATTTTGCACTTATAGTCTATTTTATTGAGTTAAATATGCATCTTGTTAGGAATGTGCTTTGTCTAAAAGCTGCTTTAATGGTGAAATATTAATAAACTACTGAGGTTTTGCAAGATTTAATGTCCGATGAGCTTGACTGCTGATCAAAAAGATTTAAGGTCCATTATGTCAGACAATTACCACATAAAGACATTTTAAGTAGAAAGTAGTCTTGTACCAATAACAAACAGCATCACTTTAAAATCAGCTGTGTGATATATGGAGTAATAATTCGTGTCAAGAAGATGGTTGATGTTAATAAAGAAGGGGGAGATGTGGGAGTGTAGCCATGGGGGTCGACAAGCCCCATAGTTGGTGATAACATCAGACTCTTGACGATGAGGCCATCAGGAATGTAAAGAGTTTAGAAGGAACAAAGAAGGGTGATTCAGGAGACGCCATGCCGTCTTGGGTTGCTGTACTTGCTGGGTGTTGCTGGTTGCTGGGCAAAGTTGTTTGACTAATGAAGAGTGAGTGGGAAAGTACTGCTGTGGGGCGAATAGTATAAGAAGGGAGCCTGTCCTCAATATGGGATGCAACACGATATGATGAAGTTCTGTCATCAATAAAGTAGTAGCAGTTACTGATCCTAAAAGAACCCTGGTGTCCGTGTGGTCATTACGCCACAAATGGCACCCGAACAGGGACCTGAAGAAAACGAACAGGGACATGAAAAAAACAAACAGGGACATAAACAACAGGAACAGGGACAGGCTAACAGAACAGGGACCAGGACAGGAACAGGGACATTGATCGCCTAATGAAGATAGGTTCGGCCAAACTCAGCAAACCGCTCAAAGAAGCTCGTATAGAAAGTCGCTGGAAATAGGCGCACGGGAGCTGGAAGGAAGCTCAAGCTGAGAGAAGCGGACCTGCACACACAACCACCCCTCGCTGGCCGAAGGTAAGCAGTTGCGCATTACGGGGAATCATACGTCCTTAGAAACAAAGACTGTCCTGGTAACCTTACAGCTTATTCCCTTTATTAACAATCAGACAGTTTATGATCCTGAAACATGGGACCAAATCGAGGTCAAGGTGTGGGACTCTGCTACTAAAAATGACAAGGTTGCAGTGGGATTGCTCGGCACCTGGCGAGCAATCTCTGAGGCCTTAAAGAGCCATGTGCGACCACAATTAGAAACGTGTGGTTTGCCAGATACTGAGGAACCTGCGGGCTCGTCCACCGATCCTTCTGCTACACCATCGGCCCCGCCGCCGCTACTGCCATTGCAGGCCTTTGCTGTTATGCCCCGTGGTGACCTGGATGTTCTTTTGATCCAGGCCCCATAGGCCCTGAAAAGGAGCCGGATCTCTTTCCCTTCGATCCGGGAGGAATAGGATACATAAGGCCCGAAGGCCGAGTTGCTTAACAACTTAAAGCAAGACATACTGTTCCCACGACTAGCCCTGGAACTCTCCGGTGTTTGTAATCAAGAAAAGGAATGGAAAATGGAGACTGTTATATGATCTGAGAAAAATTAATGAAGTCATGGAAGATATGGGAGCACTTCAACCAGGATTACCAACTCCAACTATGCTCCCCAGTTATGGACATTAATAGTAATAGACTTAAAGGATTGTTTGTTAAACACTTGCCAGAATTCGGAAAACTTTGCCATGTTTATGTTTCAATTGATACCTTTTCTGATTGTACATATGTATAGGCGTACTCGGGTTTCTTAAGAATATGTAAAAGCAATGTTCTATATATTTAGAAAGTTTGACGTGTGTGTGCACGTGTTGGTAGAGCATAGACTCCCCGCGCACCCAGCCCTGTTTACTTGCCTTTTATAAATATTACTAAATTCAGATTGAGTTGTATCTTCATTTATAACAGCTGTAATACCACCACATAAACAAATCTGTCTTGCTATGGCAAAAATGTGATGTATAATATCTCTAGAAGAGTATTTCATAACATCTAGGAAAATCTGATACTAGAGAATAGTGATTATGTTGTTTAGTTTCTATACAGGATATTTTTTATCTTTTCTTTTTTTTTTTTTTAAGCCCAGAGCAGTCTAAAGTCTTGCCAGCACTCGTATGTCAAGCAGGCTCCAGCTTCACTGCTATACAGCAATAAATTTGGCAGATCTACTTTCATAGGCATTCTTGTATGGAGGGGTAAATGTAGTTTGTGGCTGGCATACACACTGCTGTTTGCACCCTCAAACACATATAAAATACAAGGATTGCAGCAGAGAAATAGTTGTGTGGTTATAGCATTATTTATGGCTGTTGTGAGCACCTGGAGCAGTCCTTTGGGACCAGACAGCCAAGTGCAAGTGCGAGTTAAGACACATGGATTATTCTCCACTCCAGTTGCTGCATTTTTCCAGACAGTCCTGGGGTGTGTAAGGTACCTCTTCCCCCTAAGCAGGGTGACATCCCTTGCCTAAGGGTCAGCATATTCACCCTATAGATGGCAATTTTTAATCTTCCTTTCAGTACTGTCTTAGAAGAAGTAGTTCAATGTTCTTTCATGACAAAGTTGAAACCATCTCAAGCAAAGTTCCAGAAGTATATGAGCATATGAGTCTTTAATTGACACAGTTATCAGGACTGGGTGTGGCAGGAAGTTCTGAGGATGAACCAACTGACACTCAGAAACTCCTTGAACAAAAGTCTAGGGTGCAAAGGGATGTTTTGTCCCCTCCCGGTTTCCTACTAAGAAAGGCAAAACCGAAGCGCTGTGAATGTGCATCCATCTCCTCTCTCAAAGCTATATTTAGCTTGCTGGAGAAAGCTCAAAGGAGTATGGAAAATGTCCTAAAGCCAAACTAGATTTAAGGTTATCTATGAGGCATGTTTCTTTTCATCTCCAACTTGGATGACTTCTTTCTTCAACATATTCTGTTGAAATGCAGAGCTCATCTCAACTGTACTTAGAAAAATACTCTATTATCAGGAATGCCAGTCCTAAAATGAGGATACTAGTTTATGCCACTGCTGGAGTAAAAGCATTCCAGCACAGGGGCATTCTGTGTTCAGCTGGGCTTTCCTGCATTATGGGCAGTATGTAGGCAGGGAATACAGGAGACTTTTAGATTGTTTAAGCTCGTGTAATAGATTGAATAGGTGGACTTACCAAATAATATAAAAAAAAATAAAGAATTCATTGTACACTTTTCCAAGTTTTGTCCAAAACATGAATAAATATCAAATCTAGAAGATGCAGGTTTGTAATTATAGCACCATTATAAAGTTTATAGCTACCTTCAGACAAAACAATTTCCAACAAAACAAAACAGATCAGAAAACTAGGGTACAGATAGTATTAACAATTGGAAATGTTTTACTTCCAACAGATGCTTAATGGATTACCTCTCTTGTGAAAACTGAAATTATGGTTCTAATTCTGCAGCCTTTAATTACGTGAGTAGTCTTTGCACATGTAATTTCTGATGAGTAGTGATGGCACGTATAAGTAATGATTCAGACCACTCCCTCTAAGACCTAGAACTCCAGTGCATATTTATATATAAAGTTACACATGCAGTTAGCATATTAGATTAAGTTGCGAAGAGAGTATCATGTTTGGTGTGTCAGGTACTCCTCAGTCACTTTATATGTTATAAATAGTTAAATATTTTCTTTTGTCTTTTCTCATTTCCATCTTTCTTGCTCTTTCCACCCCCAAGGATTATGCTGTATATATATGGCTTCTTCAAGATTGTACAAAGGAATTGCATTTGAATTTTTAAATAATTATTTTTTCTTAAGACAATTATACATGACTGTATGATGTCATGCACTATTCTTATTAAAAACAAAACAACAAAACAAAAACAACAACATGATTTCAAAGTCATGTTTTAGGCTCTGTAATTCCTTAATGCTGACACATCAATGAGTTTGACTGTACATATTCTTTGAACGTTTGTGTGCAAGAGACAGACTTGCCTGATCATATACTTCATTGAAGTTTTTAACACATCGTGAAAAACTGACCAAAATAAGTTCCAAGGAGGTGAAAGGCACAGCTCATGCGTTTATTCTGTGATTGTGACTTCCCTTACCATGCACTTGAATTTGAACTAGCTTTTAGAGGATTTGTTTGTATAATTTGGTGGAGATGTTATTAGTAGTATGATGAACAATGTTATGTAATAATAGTATAAATAAAACACACTATTCAATCAAAAACAAACAAACAAACAAAACCAAACAGCACTGTAGAGGCTCAGGAAGCAGATTTTCTGACAGAATTACTAGAACAGAACAACATAACTGCTTTTCCTAACTAGCCTCTGCAGTTCACAGAATTTCAGAAATGCCGTAATTTTATTTATATTTGCCTACATGGCTTCTAGTCACACAGTTTCCAGCATGCAATGTTTGTCCATGGCTATATATAGGAGATTGCAGAGGAGACTTCACATTGGTTAAATGCCATGTGACTTTTCACCTTCTTAAAGGTTTAATCAGTGATAGCTGATTAAGTTGCATTTCCAACTGCATCACAACACTGCAACAGCTAGCTGCCAGAATGGATGGCAGAATCCAGCCTTCTGCGACCACTTTATCCCAATAGCGTGAAACAGAGAGAAAAGGGGCTGTCTTTGGACTGGAACTGATATCAACTTGTATCACAAGGAGTCAAAATACTGTAATCAAAATATTTTTACTCTTACTCTGTACTGAGTTAATCAGAGAACAGGTAGCCAGTTCCAGTTAGAGATACTACATTTTCTTGGTCTCACTAGATTTAAGACACTGCCTTCTTATAGAGAGGCCATAGCTTAATATTTTGATGCAGTTATGTCCTATTTAACAAAAAGCATACTTCGCTAACATAAGATGAAGACACTATTTGCATACATCCATCTTTTTTCATTACCTTGTCCTTCCCTCAACACATATGGATAATTTTATATGAGAAAGACACTCTTTTCTATTCCCACTTTTACTGTATGCTTACATATGCATACAGCATATGCAGCAAATGCTGCTCACGTGTAGACTACTATTTTGTCCAGATTCCTTCCTGCATTAAAAGACTTAAATAATCGCATTGAGAGAGAGCACTTATTGAGAGAGAGATCTATAATCCACTGGTCTTCCAGAATGACTTTTTACATAATGAAAATCTGTGAAGGGTAAATATGTTTACTAGGAGTTCCATTAGCACTTAAATATAATGTATTTCTGGAAAATATACATAAACAACAGCAACCTTATATAAGATGAAAAGGAAAGCCCATAATCAGTCCTTTCAGACTGCAAACAAAAAAATAAGCATGTGTTTAATTTTAAATCCAAAAGCTAATGACATCAACCAGTTTACTCAGTTTTTAAATAACTACATTCACATAAAAAAAAACATGCTTATGTGAAGAATTTTGAAACTAATTTTATTTCATGTTCATAAAGCTGTTAAGTTTAAAGCGACATTCCGTTGAGGCAACATGAGGACTGACACTTTAATTTTGGTTCTGTGTTCACTTTGTTAGCAAATTAAAAAACTGCGTGCAATTTTCTTAGATTGATAGACTGGGAGTCCTGGAATAAAATCACACATTGCTGCATTTAACAGACTCAGTTCAGATAGTTTGATACGACTGTTACCTTTGTTGCTATCAATACCACAGGACCAAATTTCACACTCCTTCAGCTGTGTATATCTTCTGTTAAAGCAAATGCAAGCTTTGCTGGATGAATGAGGATAGAGTTTGGATCCTAATACAAGAACCTCTGTTAGTCTAGCCTAGTATGTTCTCTAGTTTTCAGTTTCCAAAGCCAACTTGCTTTTACTCAACAATACTGAGCAGGCAGTGCCAAAGACAACATCATGCCTGTTATCCTGAATGCTGGTGTACCTGTTTCTTACGACAGAGATTTTTTGACTTTCAAATGTCCGATTTCCCTGCCGTATAAATTAAGATATATTAATATATTCATCTGTGGGTGTGTGAAAAGGGTGTGTTTATTTAAAGAAAACTTTAACGTGAGGACTTTGTGCATTAGTTTGATCCCTTTGGTTGAAATAGGAACTTTTTCTTTAGAAGAATGAATTGAAAAGCTGTGTCAATATTTCAGTTTTTGTTTGGTTTTAATTACTGCTGCAAGCCAACCAATAAGCTACAAGAACGTACTTTATTTTAAGTTAAATAGTGACAGGAACAAGTTTTATTCAAAGTGTAAAAAATACCACCCATGCACAGGCAAAAAAAAAAAAAGAAATTCAAGTCAGCAATAAGATTTTAGTATATAGCAAAGTTAACATATGTATCCTATAAATAAGGACAAAAGAACCAAAGTGGAATAAGATTCGAATTAAGCAACCAGCATCTTCTTTTGTAGTGAAAACGCAGTATCATTCTCGTTCACTGTTCAGCATCAGAGTATCTGTATTCTCATCATGCTATCTAAATATAGAATATTTTGAAGTTTGACTTCACATTATTCACTTACAAAAACAGCATTTCTAGTCTCCTTCCAGTTGTATTCCAGTGGGGAAAAATCTAAGGCTGTGAATCTAGCACATTTCTTTATTTTTTAATTTAAAAGAAACATAAGTATCTTTGAGCAGTGGTGGCTTCATATTATTTTGATTTTGTGTGCTCTAGTGCCTGAACCCTGTCACATTGAACGTACACTTGTATCAAGTGGGTTTTTTTTTAATAGTAGATTAATAGCAGGAATGCTATCCACTTAGATGGTGCCAATCCTCTGTTACAATTCTACTTCATCTTTTAATTTCACATAGCTGAAATATGAGATAATACATATTTTTAGGAACAAATTCATGATGAATAAATCCACAGTCAGCTTTGTCTTAAGATTTGAAAATACAATATTTTTCCAAGGTTCAATCCTTTAAATATTAATCGTGTGCATACTCAAATGAAGTACAACTTAGATAATTATAAGCTACTTATATGAAGTCTTTGGGTCCTGTATTATTCAAAATCCTCCCCACCCCAAAAAGCCATGGACTAAAAATTTACAACTTCTGAACTCACTGAGTCTTGCTTTTGAAGATGAGATTACCTAGTCTTAAAAACAACTCTATAAAAATAGCCATTTTTAAACAGTATATCCACTTTAGGATACCAAAATACAAGATAATGGATGCTGTAGATGTTACCATTTACTTATCCACCAGAAACTAGACTTGCATTACTTGGATTTTCGGAAATGTCGTTACATGATCTGATTCCAAAAGGAACATGAACTTTTCAAGAAGTGCAGAATAAAGTCCAACTTCTGATCCACCTGCATGTAAACTAAGTAACAGGAGAGTGCAAAGAGTGAAAATACGCATGAATCCTTAGTGACTAGTGGTGGCAGTCAAAATTTGTACATTCTCCTGCAGCTTTTGCTCTATTTTCCATAAACATGTTTACTCAATATTATTGTGAAGGAGATCTTGACATTTAAATCAACAGACAGACTAAACCAGTAGCACTGATAGAAACAGACTTGCCTAGTAAGAGTGATGCTGGGGATCTCTAAGAACAACCAAAGTTAGCTATTTACAAGACACATCCTATGCAGTGAGTGAAATACATAAGAAAAAAATGTGGAGTTTTACAAAACCATGGATTTCCACAAGAACAGGGTCTAGACTGGATCAATATGCAAAACTCACATTATCCTTCAAAGTAATGATAGTCATTAGCCTTTAATTCAGGCCTCTGTTTCACATTCTTTTTCCTCACCTGCAAATGGCTAGATTCAAATTTGTTACTCGCCTTTTCTCCCCATATCCAGTTCTCTTAAGTTCTAAAGAATCAACTGGTGCAGTTTTTAAAATTGGTTAGTTCTCAACTCAAAAAGATCAGCTGTTCACAAGTGTTGACAACATAATTTTATTTAACAAACCTACAGATTATTGTCTAGTAACATCACCAGACACATCTGATTGTTACTTTTTGATAATGTGTCCATAATAATCAGTGCGGCAGAGTAATTACTTATTAAAGCCCCCATGTCATCAGGTCCTTTTATTTGCCTGTGGAATCTGTAATGGACAGTGTGTATTTACAGGAACAGAACAAATCTCCTTAGGTTACATAATAAAGGAACGTAACACATGGGTCTTTTTTCAAGACAATAATAGAGCTTCTCTGCAAAGTTAGTGTCCCCCCAGTTCTACATTTCATCACTGACAATTTTTAGGTGAGCATTGGAAGAGTTTTCTGCTGCTCTTGCATTTATCCTCCAAAACTGTAGTGCATGAAATTGGACCAGTTATGGGTCCAATCCTATAGACTTCCTCTTTCCCACACGATTAATCAGACACGAATGAAATATGAAACCAAGACTTTTTGTTTTAGCTTTGTCTGTATTTCTGCAAAGAACTCAGAGGTTTTGTGGAAATGTGACTGTACATATAAAGGGAAAAATCCCTTCCCATCAATGTAAGAGAGAATCTCTTTTGGGACAATTAGAAAGGTCTGCCTTAACTCTACATCATTTTTGTTTGCCAGACTACTTTCAAAAATTATTGCATCTGTTGTGGGTGGATTCACTGCTTCTGTCCTCATAGTTAACTGTGATGTTCAGACAGTTTCCTTCTACAGAAAGAATCTGAACCAGTTGCAAGAATCAGCCTTTCTGCAGGGGAAGATAAAATCATGATAAACATGGAATAGAACCACGAGGCTTGCTAGTATTTTTCCAAACATGCAACTCTGCCTTTTTCCTCTCTGGATGTGGAAAGCCATTAGTCATTAGTGTGCGCTGTGCCAACCCACGTAACTGGGTTCTGTACAATGCAGTCTAAATCTACCATCAGTATTTGCTGAACATTGCTTGTTTTCTCAGTCCTCCTCCTTCTCCCCTTTCCCTAATCATTAACTTATCTAGAATAGACACCTACATTCTTTTATTGGGGTTTTCATCCTTCCCCTTTCCTCCACTGAAATAATATCTTGTGTATTTGATGAAAAAAATCTCAGTGCATTCTATTCACTTTGTTAGCCTCCAAATTTGTGTTACTCCCAAATACTGTAAACAGTGAGCAGCAGCAAACAGCAGAGCCTATTCGAGAACAAAAAATACAGGCTTCTGAGAATCATGATCTATTAATAGCAGACAAATCCCTGTTACAGCCAGTAGTGTTAATACCCTGATATTTCATAGTTAACTGTTACAAGTCCAACAAACGAACACATCCTATTTGCAGGCTGATTTACATCTGTTTTCTTCAAAAAGCACGCAGAAATAAACGGTGCATTTTAGGATTTTGAGAGGCAAAAGTTTTGCTTTATTTTTTCAAGTGCTAGGTTTCAATTCTCAGCTCACCCGGGCGACCTGTTTTGAGAAGAAACGTGAGGCATGAAGCGCTTCACGGGCAGCCATGGGGGCTGCTTTTCAGAGCCCGCACCAGCCTAAGAGAGTTTTACCACGCACACTGCCAGGACAATGGCGATAATGAGGACAGCGGAGAAAATAATCCCAGCTAGAACTTTGCTGATATCGCAGAAGGATTTATTTTCCTCCACAGAGATCATGCCAATAGAAGATGCGCCCACGCTGATGGTGGATTTGAGTTCAGCCCCAGGGTCTTGCTTAGCCTCTACCGTCCACTGGGGGACATTGACCTTCATTTCCATCTCGTACATCATTTCTCCTACCTGGTTGATTTCATTTTCTAGGTCTTTCAAATCCACCACGTCTATATTGTGCTCAGCCTCGTATTTCATGTTCTGGATGCTCATCGCCCTGGCGGCCACGCCAGAGGTTCCCCCGCTCATGCCCGTCTGGATCAGGTGCTTTTTGGGGACGTTCAGTGGGAACTCGTGGCCCAGTTCCAGGGCTCTCCTCATGTCGATCTCCAGGATCTCTAGACACGTGGAGAAAATCACCCATAGCCTCTCGAACTCGGCTTTGTCCTCCTTACTTACGCTTTTGTCCTTCAGGACCGCGGTCAGCTTGTTCCTGTTGGCCACCGCCAGCTCCTGGGCTTTCTGCCGGGTTTTCTTGAGCTCTTCGCGCAGGTTCTGCGAGTCCGAGGTGCCGCCGATGGTCAGCACCATGTGCCGGTAGCAGGCGGTCACCTTACTGAGCGCGTCCAGCAGCGCCTTGCATTCTTCCTTCACCATGGCTCCGCCGTCCTCAGCCGCTGCCGGGACCGGGACCGGGCAGCTGCCGGAGCCCGGCACTACCAGGCATGGCGAGGGGCGGCTCCGGGTCGGGCGGGCGCTCGACACCCTCTCACCCTCCTCCGGGTCCCCTTGCGGCTCCTCAGGCGCCTCCAGGAGCCGGGGGAGCGGGCAGCATCCCTCCCTGCCCGCTACCGCCGGCGTGCGGCGGGACCGGGCTGCCTCATCCCGCCTCAGAAAAGAAAAGCCAAAGCTCCAGAGGACGACCGGCTGCTGTCCCGTCACATGGCGCCGCGCAGGGAACGCCCGCAGTCCGCCGAGCCCGGCCCTATAAGCCCTCGCAGACTCCGCCTCCGCAGGCTCCGACCCCACGGCCGCCCGCCCGCCCGCCCGCTTCCTCGCTCGCTCCCCGCCGCCGCCCGGCCGTTGGCTTCGTGCGGCGCCGCCGCGCCGGGCCCGGCCCGCCCTGGATCCTGGTAGGGCTCGGCTGAGGCGCGCAGCGGCCGGGGGAGGGGGGCGGCCGGCAGCGGTGGCGCTCCGAGGCTGGGTTGTTGGTGAGGTGGCCCCGCCGCTCCAGGAGCGGCCTGCGAGTCGCCCTGCGGCCGGGGGGCGCGGCGGCCTCCGCCGCGGCCTGCTCCGGGGCCGGAGCCTCCTCCCTCAGGAAGGAGAGGCGGTGGCGGAGCGCTGTGCCCGTGCCCCAGGGCCCCAGTGGGTGACCACGGTCCTCCCGCCGCCCCCAGGCTCACAGGGCGCTGCTGAAGTGGGGTTAACCCCGGTGCGGGCGGTGGCTGTGTGCTATGTGCGCTCCCCGGTTCCTGCCCCGCTTCGTGGTGCGCGCTTTGGGTATGCCCAAGTGTCTCAGGAGCTTGGGGAAAAGGGTTTGTGTTTTTTTAAGAAGGCCGATAGGAAGTGTGAGTATGCAGTCCAGAACGGCTGTGGATAGCTGGAGTCAAATAATCGTATGTCAGAAGGGGCAGAAAACACTGAAGTTTCTTACCAATGAATGATATTTCACAGACTGCCCTTGCACATATGTTGAAATTGTTACCACAAAGAGCAGTGAGTTCTTGACTTGTGTGTTTATCGTACATCTGAGCCTTCTAGAAAAACAGATAAAACTCTGTTGAGCACTGCAGAGCAGACAAAGTTATGTTGTCCTTATTACCTATGATGTGCTTTTGCCAAAGCAGACTTCTGGAGAAATTACTTGTCATAACATGTGCTACTACATGTGCCACTACATGTGCCTTGATGTTTGTGGCTAAGAGAGTGGTTTTCTGATGTGATAGTAACTTAAAAGATGTGAGAACATATTTCCACAAGAAGGGGGAGTGTGACCTGCTACCTTATCGTGCTGCTGCCACGGTGTGGTGTGTGCTGTAGGCAAGATAGTTGGCTCTGGGGAGCAGGCTCCAGACAAACCAGCTTTCAGGTGCTGAGCCTGGTCTGGAGAGTCTGTCCAGACTGCGCTCCCTCTTCTGGATCTCAGTAGCTTTGGAAGTCAGTCGCTTGCTCCACTGACTTTTTGTTCTGCCTTAATTTTGTACCTAGTTACAAGTCAGGTAGCTTCTGCTGCAGGCTTGCCACTTGTGGAAGAAGCTACCTTTTAACTTCCATGGCAGGCTGCCAAGTTACTACAGAGTGTGCTGAGCAGCTCTCTGCCAACTTGTGCGTTGATAGTCAAAAAGTGATGAATCAATAATGTCTGGCTCCTTGCTGGAATGAAGAAACACAAGATAATTTTGACCTTGTAAGTGAGGTCTTGTAATTGCTTAATTATTGTCAGGTGGAAGAAGGATTAGCTCTAGCTTTGAATCTGGAGTCCTGTGTGATTTGTGTTAAATTTAGTCCTAACTACAGAATGCATTTGTGTGTGTAGTAGCTGCATTCAAAGTCTGCTACACCTCACTGAACCTGCTATTCGTTGTGGCACACAAGGATCTTGGAGCTCAGTTTCTCTGAAAGTATCTGAGAAGGAGAGGGGATATTATTTCAGCCACATGTGACTACTTAGAATTGCTGGCACCTTTTGGGTTTTATCTGTATCAGATAATGCCTCAATACATCTTTAGGAGTATTAGGTGGGAAGAAAGAGACTGTTCTTTAGATCAGTTCTAAATAAAGTGCAGCTGTATGCATTTATCCAGTTCAGGTAGATTGTGGAAACTCCTAAAATTCGAGTTGTAGTTCATCAGGGATGATGTTAAGAAAATCTAGACCTTGCTACCACTTTGATACAATGTGCTGACTAGCTGAAGTATTGTCCTGGAAAAACTATTAGGAGCAGCATAATGAGTAGGAACAGAAATGTATTTGCTGGTTCTGTGGAAAGGCTTCCTTGCAGCAGACGATGATGACCATATTCTTCCTATTCCAGTACTCTTAAATATTTGTGAAGTCTTCTGTGGTGCATCTTGAACACTACTACTTGTTTAATCCTATATCGTCACTGTAATAGACTTAAGCAGTATTTTAGGTAAATACAAGTCTGTTTTGTTTAAATGGCTCATAAACTTTGTCTGATGGTGTTGTTTTTGGAATAAGCTCACAAACTGAATTCAGTTGTGCCGTGGTATGAGAAAGTTGAAAGCGAAAGCCATTGTGAGATGAGGAAAGAAAATAAGAATTGGATACAGTGAAAATGAATCTGGTTGTGTGTCTGATAACACTATGCAGTTTCCTTCAGCTTTCCTTTGACTTGTTTTCTTTTAAGCATTTTGCCAGTAAAGTGTCTAGTAATGGTCTGTTTTTTTTTTTCCCTAAGCTTCTAGCAGTGATGAGGTAAGACTAGTGCCGGCCTGCAGCAACTTGGTTTTCCTATTGAGAAGTGCACAAAATTGATTAAATTAATTAAATATGAACAGTATATGATATGCTGTCAGCAGTGGTGGTCTGTAATTCTGCAGTCAAGAAAGAGCATAAACTTCTGTGCCCCACATCCCTGTATGTTCAGTGTTCAGGCCCCAGTATGCAGGCTGGGGAAGTCTACCCCTGTCTTGCCTCAGGAACTAAAGGATCAAAATAACTGGTCGAAGTAAAATACTTCTTATCCTCATATTTCATCTCAGCTTGCATCTGTGTGGTCCATCCAGGTGTCCCCCAGATAAATGTGTGTGCTGATACCTCTGCAAGCCTGAGGAGGTAAATATATTTCAGTAATACTCGGAAGAAGCATCCATATTTGATAATGTTTTGGGAACTTTGTACCTTTTGTTAATGTTTTTCATGTAAACATATTCGTTTTAATGTTTGTGTCTCACCGGTCAGCATTTTCTGCATTCTTTTTCCACAGCTTGTTTGTGAATAGCTCGGGCTTCCCTATTTGAGACTTAAATGCAGCTTTAGTAATGATAAACCAGAGAATGGATATGGGTGGTGGACTTGTAGCTATTCTAGTATATTTTTAAACCTGCCAGAATTAAGAATTGAGAATCTAGACTATACTGTTGTGGAGAATGCAGCTTGTTCCTTAATACTTGACTAACACTGAGAAAGATGATCTCCAAAGTCAGGGTAGGTGGCTGGTTAAAAGCTTGCCTGTTGAAGGATGAGGTGCTCATAAAACAGGTTCCCTGGAGGAAAGAAATAGGTGACTTAAGAGTCAAGTCCATGTGTTCTTTGGCCTCGAGTCTGAGGCAAATAAGGTTTCCACATCAAGCTATAGTGCAAATACACTGTTAAAATGGAAAGGATGAACTTTTTTTTTCAAGAATGAGCTCTGTTTTAGGTTACAGGAGGGGGATTCATAATGAAAAGCAGCGTGAAGAACTGAAAGAAACCCGCTTGCATGGTGCTGCCCTGCTGCTGATGGATGCTGTAGTGTTGCGGGAGGCCTGTGTGAGAGCGTGGGGGCAGCCGTAGCAGAAGTGGTGGGGGAGATGTAGCTGCTAGACCCTAAAAAGGGAAGTGGTGTCTGCATGGGGAGGGGTGGGCAGAGACAAAAATAAAATAAAGAGCTGGTGCTGGGAACTGGAGATGTTTTACCTTTCACTTGAAGAAAAATGTGACTGCAGGGGAGATGCTGAGAGAAAGGAGCACCTTCCTGGAATAACATTGTCCCCTCCTTCCCAGAACCTGCTGCATCACTGTCACACTCAGTCTGGCATAACAAAACTTAGTTTTTCCCTGGTTTTTAGGAAGCTTTAAGCTGACTGCAAATTCACCGTTCAATAGTCTGATAATTCAGAGGTGGTGTTCTGACTTACCTCGCTTTCACAGAAATCTCTATAAGCTGCAGCTGAACGTAAAGGGGTAGAAGTAGGTTGTTTCCCCTCTAACTAGCCCTGGTAGTGAGCTGGGTGCATCAGGACGTGTCTTAGAGCTGTATTTCATAAGATGCTCAGTGTTCATCCCTTAGGGGAGGGAGTGGGCTTTCTTGTGTGTCTGGAAACTGAAAAGATCTTTTGTTTTTCTTCCTTGATGTGAATGCTGATTTGAGGTCTCAAAGTCCAGACTGTAACCTTTGCCTTAAAGTAGGGTAAATCTGAGGAGTAACACTGCAGGTAAAACAGTAGCTAAAATGGTAACTAGTGTTTTATTTGGACTGAGACTAGTTAAATTCCATGGTTAAATTCCTGTCTGCATGCAGAGTGCTTTAAGATGTTCCTGCTAACAAAAGGTGCTTTTAAAGTTTTTTGGGGAAAAGCAATTCTGTTAAAAAGAAAAAGTAATTTAGAACTGGGCAACAATTGCTTCCTCTGGGTTTCTTTCTACAGAGCTCTGGGGCTTGCTAATGTGGTAAATAAATACGAACTTTATCAGAGGTGTCTCTGTATAATGATTAGCTACTCTGAGCTGAACATCTCGTAGTTGAATAATAAATTATTGCTTGTTCTGATTTTTTCATTCTTTTGAGCCTTTCAGTGAATGGTATTCTAGTTATTGGTTTATTCTATAGTTGTTACTGCTGTAGAGCCTGCAAGCCAAGATGGAATCGATGTCAGTGTGTGAAATGAACAAGCCAAACACAGCCTTGTGCTGTTCAACACCAAATCTGAAGTTTCTATACAGAATCCTTGATTGTGTTAAAGGTATCTTCTCTGTAGTGTGTTTTAGGTCCTTAATGGTATAGCAGAACATTCAGAAGATGTACTTAAGAACTGAGTAAATAGTCATATATAACTTGTAGGATGTGGATGTGATGTAGCTGTCAAGTAAATGCAGTGACATCTACATTAATGACTATTTCAAAATGCTTCTTAAAAGGATCTGAAGACTGATAGGTCTGTAAATGTACCTGACTTGAGCATCTCTAAAGGAAAAATCATCAGTGAGAAAATAAACTTTCATAGTTGTCTTGCTCATTGCTTTCAGTACCAAAGGTATAAGACTTTGTTTCCAGTCTTTTGGGAAAAAGTGACATGCTTGGATTCCATGGTGTATAGCACAAAGAATAGCTAAAGTTAAAAACAACAACAAACAAATAAACAAAATCAACATACATGTCATTAGAATTATCAGTCTATTCTTAACGTATAAAGGATTTGGCTGTTCTAAGGTTATGCTTTTTTTAGAGAGTAACATAATGCCCAATAGATTCTCTGATCAGCTAGCTTCTATTCTTCTAGCACTTCAAGGGGTTTTTTTGTGTTTACAGGCATGAAGCCTCACATTTAAGTGATTCCATTTAAACATTCTGAGATTAGTACTTGTGTATTGCTTTACAGCTCAGAATGATAGAATTTAAGAAACTTAGTGTGTATGGCTTCTGACAATTTTTAATGGACTTTCACTTAAGCATTAAACAGTTCTGATAATGTATATATGGTTTTGTGCTTTTTTCTGTCCTCTTAATGTTAGTAAGTCTAAAGCTGTCCAAGGTGCAGCTAGAGGAATAAGTCCACCACCTGCCACTTCAGTGAAATTAGATTGAAGTTGGATGTTGTGTTCTGCCAACAAATTCTCAATGGAGTGTTCTAATGCATTCCTAGAATTACTGCAATGCATTAGCTGGTATTTTCAGATGCACTTAACTTTTGAGGTGGAAAGAAATTGACTTAATCTCAAAAATGCTTGAGCCAAAATTTGGGGAATCTAATGTATTCTTCTGATTCTGTGGACTTAATCCATTGAAGTGTAGCATAAAGGACTTGACTTTGCTCTAATTACTTATATTGTACACAGCCTATACATCCCCATTTCTGCCTCTCCATCAGGAATGCTGTGGATAGGTGAAGAGGAGGTCGAGGTGAATATAGCAACTTAACTGTTCAAGCTAATGAGCACTTTATCTTTCCTTTTGCATACCCACACTATAATCATGTAATATAGCCATCCACTAATGTAGCACTGAGCAGATGAAGCACTAAGAGAGGGATATTCAGAAGTGATTCTTAAATCAGTACTTGTTTGTTTACCGGTAGTTACTTGCTGCTGTGTGCAGCTTCACATGTTCAGCTAGTAGTTGAGTCTTCAAAGTCTGCCTCTGCTCAAGCTGAGTGACAAACGCTTGGATGAACTAAGAGATAAGCTCCTTTATTGGGGTTATAGCATGCTGATGGCATCTTAATTGCATTACTGTAGCTAAAATGCCAGAATTGAAAGTTTCAATGCAGTTTCTTGTGACTTGACTTCTTTTTGGAGCTCTCAAGCTCTATCATTCAACACAGTCGTTCAACAGTCATGTAGTGAAAGAAATGTCTACCACTAAGTGTTTTAAAACTGCTTATATGTGGTAACTCATGAACCAGAACTGAAGATTGTTTCAAAATTACTGTGGTGATCTGTGAACTGAAACAGTTCTTCAAGTTTCTTAAGTTGAAGACTCTAGTCTCTTTATTTTTTTCAGGTGCAGGCGATGACTTAAGAGCTGTGTGAATCAAATAATAAGTCTCATAAGAGCAAGGTTTTCTCTGGGAGTTTCCCCACCCCTCAATACATCTCTTCCACCTGTTTTGCCAAGGTGTTAAATGTTGTTCTTAATTTCTTCTTAGACAAAGCTTCTTGCTTTTTTTTGATAACGAGGTACAGGTTTCTAGATAAGGGAAGTTTATAGGATGTGTTCCTCTTTCCCCTTTTCTGCTATGGGAAGAACTCCTTGGACTTAGATTCATTAAGCTGAAAAGCTGGCAATATAGCTACTGCAATTGGAAGCACTTGTGCAGTTTTGCCTCTGCAGTCTGATGCTCAGTTGCTTTTTTGTGTCAGTGTGCTCTTCTGTTATCTCCTCTGCTGCCCAGTGCGTGGCATCCAAATCATCATCTCCCACATTGTTGTGTGTAGAAGGTCTTGGCAGTCTCATCTACCACTTGACCAGATACTGAACATGAATTCACCAGTAAGGGCAGGTGAAGATGTGTTAGTGGACTAACTATGTTAATAAAAGCTTGAGTTAGAAAGCTTGAGAGATCATATAATCCAGCCTCCTAGCCTCACTATATCCATATCACCTTTCGTAGACATTTGTCTGACAGGTTCTTAAAGATTTACCATATCAGAGGCTTGATAGCTTTGCTAAGCAATCTAAAACACGTTTATCTTCTTTTGAAAGGTGTTCCTGATCTGTAATCTGAGTCTCTTTACTTAAACTAAGGCCTGTTTCTTCTTCAGATATGTTAAAAAAAAAAAAAACTCCTATCTGCAGATACGGGGGGGAAAAAAAAAAGCTCTTTACTGAGACCTTGGTGCATCTGGGGTTTTTTTTTTTTACCTATTTCATGCAGTTTCTTCACCATAAGGAACATGCCTCAGATCCTGCTTCCCAGGCATCTTGCCTTTCTTCCTTAAGATTCTTCAGTCAGTTCCATCTTCCCTGAAGTGTAGCACCCGAAAAAGAGCACAGGATTCTGAAGTAAGTCTTGTCACAGCAGACGATTTTATGGGCTGCACAGGTGTTCATACAGCCCTCTGCAGTGTTCAACTTGTTTGTAAGAAGTTGATGATGATTTATGTTTGGACTCCAAGCTGCAGTCATTTATGGTCTGTTGCCTAGCCTGTTATTCAGAGAAATGTTTTCCATAGCTGATAAGTACTGCTTAGTGAAGTCTGTCTTATCACACACCTGTGGAGTATCAGTGCTGAGATGTTCCTGCAGCAGACCTGCTGCTGCGCTGCATTGCATCTCTTCCTTCCCACACTGCTGGCCTAGGAACTTGCATTGCATCTGCCTGATGGGAGGTGTTTACAGCAATCAGCTGTGGAATTGCTACTGATAATGCTGTTGACCCATGCACTGCAATAGGACAGACCTTGTGTGAAGCTGTACTTTTACAGGACTGGATGTCTTTTACTTGCTGAACTTGGCTAGTCTTCTGAAGGTTTCAGTGGATAATCCTTTTCTCTCCCATCCTCTAAGTAAACTTCAAAGCTGTGTTCCAAAATGGTTTTGGGACTGCTGACTTAATATTCTTTCACAGAAGCTCTTGATGTTATCATTGTTTGAAAGTGGATGAACTATTTTGTTTAGAACTTCACAGGAAAACTCTGCTTGAGGCAGCTATCTGGCACTGCCAAACTTCAGTGGTTCATGCTGAGGTTATCCAGGCTGTAAGTAACTGCTGATAACTTCATAGTGGAAATTGCCTGCAGGCTTATCTGATCATGTTTGTGTTAAGTTCTCCTTGTGCCTAATTATAAGGAAGCTTCAGACTGTATGTAGATCAGTTAACAGACTGTGGATGAGGTAGCAGCATAGCTGAGACTGAAAGACTATCTAAAAATCTGTGGGATTGGGTGTATTTTTTTCTGCCCTATTAAACTGCCATGCTATGTTTTTGTGTCTCTTTCCTGATCTATGGAGAAGGATGCGGTTTTGGTACCGGTGCAGCATGAGGTAGTCAATATTACAAACACAACAGAATAAGCATTAGAAGTTCACACTGAGCAAGTAATGTGTGAAGTATAACACTGTTGAAGAAAACAAGAAAATACTAGTTCTCTAAGGATGACCTGCTCAAACTGAAGTTCTCTTGCTCTTCTCACCTATTCCTGGGACATATAGGTGAAATTGCAGGAGGAAATCATCCAATTTCTGTTCCTTGACTCCAGGGGGAAACGTATAAGGCAGACTACTTAAGCACTTTTAAGCCTGTTAATCTCCATTCTTCTGAATAAAATAATTTTGAAGTTAGTCCAGAAAGGTCCTATTAGGATTTTTCTTGCCCTTGTGTCTAGAACATAGTTTTTATTGAGAATTTAAAATGGAGGAAGTAAACAAAGGGTTCAGTGCCTCCAGAAGTCATCTTTGTCCTGTGGCTCACCTAGTGGTAGCTCTTCCAGTGCCTAGAGATTAGATTTTCTGTCTCCAGGCACTTTTGCTCACTGTTTTGCCAGATTTTGTGTCAGACTAACTTCAGATTGTTGAGACCTTTTCCATGGGAGTGGAATTACCCACAAACATTGGATTTCATGGTGTCTTTTAAATTATGACTTGGATATTCATATCTTCTTGTTGTACTTCTTTCCTATAAGTTCCCCTGGAAAGCTGAGGATTATTTTACACAGATTCCTGTTACGCTGGCTGGGTGTCTCATTGATCTGTGTGAGTTAGTAATTGTTACATAGGTAAGTCTTAAGACTGAAATGAGTATATTGTGGAAGCATCAATGTCCTGTGATGCAATCTAATCTGCTGCAAAGGAGCAGTCAATTCATCTCTTCTGGGTTGTTTTAGAAATTAGCAGTACAAGTTACCTAGTGTGTCAAAGTGGTAATAATGTAGATCTAAACTTCTTCCGTAAGCTTTGTCTAAACATATCATATGCTGTTAGACTTTTAACACCTGAAAGGGGTAAGGAAACATTATAAGGATAGCTGTGTAAAGGAAACTTTTGTGAAAAGTTTTGTGAAAACTTCTTTACTAATAACTTTTGTGGGACTGTAGTTACATTCATGTTAAGCATGCCATTCACAGTTCATATTAAGACCTGAAACTGCTTTTTCTCTATGGACAAGGAATCAAACTGTTCCTGTGGTATTTCCCTATATTGTACTTTCACAGATACCATGTATGATTTTATTAACCATTCTCTATATGGCTTTTTTTAAGAAAATCTCCTTGGAATATCTGAAGTCCATATGGCTATGTATGATGAAGATATCTTGAAAAATCCCTTTTATTTGGCCATTCAGAAGCGCCGTCCTGATCTCTGTACCAAAGTTGCAGAACTCCGTGGTATTGTAAGTATACAGTGTGTTTAAAAGTTGCTTAATAACTAGTAGTGATATGCATTTAAATCATGCCTCCTAAGACTCATAATGATCAGTGCAAGCCTACCTGCTAACTACATGCTTATCTGATAACATGGACCTCTCAATAAATGCATGGTAGTAAAAGATGGAAGTGTGTGCTGTTTCTAAACTTCACACAAAACTATTTTTCTTTGGAATGAACAGAGTTGCGTGTTCTTCTACTTGCTTGTAAAGCTTAAGGTAGGATTGACCTCCTGAAATCGTTGGTGGACAGACAATCACTTGTTTCTGACAGCATTTTACATAGCAAAACAAAGCTAACAAACTGAGCTGGAATAAAAAAAAAAAAATCCAGTCCTTTGAGAAGTTTGATTTGAATATTCTGCAGTAAGTCTTGATCCAAATAACGCATTCCAAATGGAATATATATATATTTTCATATATATTTGGAATATATACATATATATTCCAATATATATATGGAATATATATTGGAATATATATATATATATATATTGGAATATATTGGAATATATATGGAATCCAATATATCCAATATATATTGGAATATATATGGAATATATACATATATACATATATATTCCATTTTATTGCTACTAGATCATAAATTTAAGCCTTAATTGGGTAGGGCTCTTTCAATTTTTATTACCAAGGTGGTGCAGGTTAGCAGAAATGCTAAAATCTGTTCACTGGTCTTATCTGTATGCTGTTATCAAATATCCTTGACATCCTTATCCTAATCTTATCCTTAATTCTTTGTATTAACTGTACTGCAGGTTTGTATGAACTTGCTAGCTCTTAGTGGGTATGGCTATGGCAGTGTTCATATGTAGAACAACAAGCATATTTCTAAATAAATACTTACTAAAACTGAATACATAGTGATTTGTATAAGTTAAGAATACAGGAGAACGTGAACAATGAATGGTTGAGCACTTAGCTTGTTAACGCAAGAATCTGTCAAATATTTGCAGAACTCAATGTGCAATTAATATTCAAAAATAGTCTCTGTTCTCAAGTCTGACCTCTTATGCTGGTGATTCTGGTACTGTTGCTTTACATTGCTAGGATAAAAATTTTTGTATTGAGTCATTGTCGTTTCTGAAGAAAAAAAAAATCTTATTTTAGGAGTAGAATTGTCTTGAAGACACCATTTCTGGAAGTTTCTAAGTACAGGAAGAACTCAGAACGTTTGCTTCATGTTCCTTACCAATGAGAGATCTTTTCAGAAAAGCGTGTATAATGTGTACCTTGTATTGAAGGGAACACCACTCTTCTTCTGTTAGAGTACAGACTTCATGCTTCCTTCACTTTTTTTCTAATTGCATTATACTTTCCTGTAATTAGAAAGTGCCGATCCATTGCTATACTCCAAAGTACTTCAGTTCCTCTGATTGAAAAAATGTAGTCTGAGTGGAGAATAATATGATTAAAAGAAAATTCCAACACTGATCGGATTAATAATAGGAATGTAGATTTTGTACTGAAGTCAAGATGCTTAAGATGACGTTACTTACCAGCTAGTGGTAGTCATTTTGTTTACCTCAATAGACAAATGGTGAGTTCAGTCAGGCTCTATTATAAATAAATGCCTGTTACTGTATTAAATCAGATGTGCATGTTAAGTTACGATTTAGTCACACTAAAGGTTAATGTGGCAAAAAGGACAAATTTTCAAAAAGGAATGAAGTTTTTAGTATCCTTTTGCTCTGTTTTGTGTATCAAAACAGTCTAGTTCTGATCTGGTTATGCCTGGAGTATCACTAAGAAATAAATTGGCAGTGCCAACAGGTTGTTCAGGTTGAAAACTAGACTTGCGTAGTATATGCAAATGTTAAATTGTGTCTTGCTTACTAATTAAGTATGTGTCCATCTGCCAATCTTTTAGTTACAGTAGACCCAAGTTGATTTTTAACTTAGGTTTATTCTTCATTCAGATAGGATTTCCTTTTAGTTTGAAAATACATTGCAATTTTACTAGCTGCCATGTTTAGATCATTCAGATGACTGGTGCAGGTAACTTATATGGGAATTAATCTCCTCACTATTGTTTGCTTCAGTTCCATCTGTTGTCATTCAGATAAGTCACAAAATTAAACTTTAGTTAGCTATATGTCTAAGAATGGCTCTTCCTTTCTATTAAAAAAAAACAAACAAACTGAAAACAGCTCTCACACTTGCTGGTAAATGTGTATAAGCCAGATTTAACTGCGTGCCTCTAAAGGAGTGCAAAAGGCAAAAGCAGTCAGGGTTTAGCTGGTGATGTATTGCATTTGTCTCTAAGTTGTTTTTTTTTTTTTTTTCAGGTATTAGTTCCATGCAAAGGAAGCCTTTCAAGCAACAGTATTTCTACCTGCCAGTTTGAATCCTATGTTTTGAAGCCACTAGAGGAAAATTTTCAGACCTTAAATGGAAAGGTAGTTCTGTTTTGATATCTGAATGTGGCCTGGGGACACTCCAGTAAATGATTTGCTGCAGTTGGTGACTGACAGTGTGAACTAATGGTTACAGGAGCTAGTGAGGAGTTGTAGCTAACTTGCAAAAGAAGTACGTTGCCCATCTAAGCCGGTTCTAAAGGTTATATTGCTTTCTAGCAAAAGCTGAGTTTTGGCATGTACATGAGAATAGTTGTCCTGTTTAGATGGTGTTGCCGCCTCTCATTTTCAGCTTACTACTTTGTCAAGCTTGTCTGTGTTTTTTAGCTATTCTATCTCTGTGAACAAAATGGGTCATCCCCACTTGTGGCTGTTAGGAATTTTATTGCAAGGCAGAAGGACTGTTATCGCTTAGTTAACTACATCTTCAGCTTTCAGGCAAATAGTAGCTTGCCTATATTGTATGCGGATTCAAGCTCACCAATGCTTAAGACAATTTGGATGGTATTGAGTTGTATCTGAGGCCTGATTAATTAATTCAATAAATAGAGTAGAAACTTATTCTAAAGACAAGGCATGATAACCAATGCTAGCACTGCATAGGCTTTTGATGAATTTTTTTAACTTGTCATTTGTGCAATACAGTCTGAGATATTGCATTGGTTTGCAAGCAGTCATCTAGATCCTCCTACTGCAGATATTCACACTAGAATTGCTTTAGAAGATGAGCATGAAAAACATAGGCAAGATATATGGTATTTTTCTGAAGCTGGGCTCTGGACCTCAAATATAAGTTGTTTTTTGGTTTCCTTTCTACTAAAAGTGCTTTAAAATCTGCAAATAGTCATTTAGTTTGTAGGATGTCAGAAACCTCTTGTAATAGTGAGCTTGTAAGGAAAGTGGGTATAAGCAAGGTTAAGCTACCTGTTGCAGGCTGAAGGAATTCCAGCTTCAGTCTACACAGCATGAGGATACAAAAAAATCTCAAATCTGTGGCTTTCTTGTCTTGCAAGATTCTCTTCTTTCTTTGAAAATATAACTATGCAATGCAGAAGTCAGTAATTATGTTTTGTGGTTTTTTTTGAAGGAGTTTTACACAATCTTTTTTTTTTTGTTTCAGGAGATCTTCATACAAGGAAACCTCATCATTTTAGGAACTGGTTTTAGTCACCATCTCTCGGTCCCTGTACTTTTTGAAGAAACATTTTACAATGAAAAAGAAGAGAGCTTTAGTATTTTGTGTATAGCTCATCCACTGGAAAAAACAGAAAGCTCAGGTATGTATTGAAGTGATAAGTCTTGTTTGCATGGTGAATAAATTAGTGTCTTTGTTTAATACATTTTCTTCATTCTGAAAAATGCTGGCTTGGTTGAAAGCTCCCAGTACTTACTAACATACTGATGTGGATGCTGGTATGTTGGTGGAAAGACATACTAAGTTGCTGCCAGCCATACTTCAGTCTATATATCCCAGTCTCCACAGTTTAAAAAAAAAAAAAAGTGGAAAACCTGATCCAGCTTGATTTTTTTTTTTTTTAGCAGTGCTCTGTTTAGTGTTGACTGCTTAAAAGTAGTATTTAATCTCTTAAACATGACATCTGTTTTCAGATGTAAGGTGGATGCACAAGACTGGATTGAAATAAATTTTCACAGTCACTGCAGTGTTTAGATGTTGTATTGCATAGCTACAAAGGAGTGCATCTGGTGGTTGGCTCCCCATTTTGTTGAATGTGTTATTTTTTGGCCAAGCATTGAAAAGCCTCTTAATGAGGCTGGAACACTATTTCCAAGGTTATTAAAGTTTTGAATGTATCAGGGTTTCCTTGTGAAATTTTATTAGAAATCTGTGTTAGCTAATTAAAAGTAACTGAAGCTACTTAAAACACATGCTTTTTCTGAAATAGAAGGATCTGGTCTTAATACATAACGTTCATTTGAAATAAATAATGACAAAATGAAGTGATGCCAGACAAGTGTGAAAACAGTACTGTGAGGGAAGTATGAAAAGAAGTTATTCTGGAGAAAATACATATAGACTTAAACTATAAATATTAATGCATGTATAAAAATATTCTTGTGGAGTTCCTTTTTTTTGCTATTATTTAGTGTAGTTGTATAGCGGTCTTTCAGAAGTGAGGTAATTTGTAATTTTAAAGTAATTTGAAATGAATGAGAGCTAAGCCTGTTATTAGCTAGCCTTTGGTTGCAAATGAAGGGTTTACCTAGAGAAATTTTCATTAAAAAAATACATGAATTTGAAGTGAGGGATCCGATTGTGTTATTCAGAAGGAAAGTGGATTTGCTTTAATGTTTACATGGAGCGATTTTGCCCTCCCATTCAGAGAAAAGCTTTCAGAAAAGAACAGGTTATGTAAAAATCCAAAATTTTTTTTTTACAGTTTGCTTAGAGCACACTGACTTCCTGCATGGGTATTCAAGTCAATACGTTGATGTACTTTTCTTTCAGGCCTGTGCAATGCAAGTTGAGTTGTGTGTGTGGCAATAAGTTACCACACAGCAAAAAAGCATGCAAAATCAGTTTTAGCTATTCCGAGCAAATGCTTGATGTAAAAGGCAAAAGAACCAGCTCTAAATGTGGTTATTTAATTACATTAAGTTCTCTTAGTTAAAAGCAACACCTTCAGTTAAAAGTATATTAAGTTGAATTAATGTTTCATTGCACACAAGTTGGCTAGGTATCTAGGGACAGAAAGTACTTTACTATGCTTACATATTCAATGAATTAACTCTTGGGTTTCGTTTTAGGTGAATCTACAGCTTCATCAAATTCCTATTCTCTTAAAAGTATTGAAGATGTTAGAGAATTCTTGGGAAGGCACTGTGAGAGATTTGATAAATACATAGGATCTTTCTACCGAACATTTAAAGAACATGAAAGGAAAAATCTCCGCCACTACATAGTCAGTATCTTGTTGCTTGATGTTTAATTTGCTAAATATAATTCCTGTCACTGCTTTAGATATCTTTGTCCTGAGATTTTCTGTGTCAATCTTCCAAAGTTGTGGGAAAGGTGGGAAGGGAGAAAGAATTTGTAATTGCGAATTACACCATCTTAACTGTCAGGTTAAGGCAGTTGTTCTAGCTAAAAATCTTATCTTGCTGTAGTTGATACTGTATGCTTCTAAGGCAGGAGAAATTTCCTTTCTTTGCTTACTTATGCTCTGTTGCTTCAAGTCAGATTAACCCAAATCTAAAAACCTTTTATTTTTTTCCTCTTCAGGATTCTGTCAATGCGCTTTATACCAAATGTCTCCAGCATCTTTTGAGAGATTCACACTTGGTAAATACTTCATTTAATGCACAGTACATGGTGTTACTTAAGCAATAAACTGTCTAATTTCTGCTGTTTTTTTGGCTTTTCTTTCTTTTTTAGAAGATGCTTGCAAAGCAAGAAGAGCAGATGAGTATGATTAAACAAGCAGTTGAAGTAAGCTTCTGAAATTAAGGAAAATAACTGGCAAACTATTTTAACTGTTCCTTTTATGCTTAAACTACTGTGATTCTTTCCCCACAGATGTATATCCACCATGCTATTTATGATCTAGTCTTTAAATATGTGGGGACTATTGAGGCAAGTGAGGTGAGTTTCTTTGCTAAAGATTAGTTACATTAATTCAATGCATTTTAAAAACCTGTTGTTTTTCTGTTGATTAGGATGCTGCTTTCAACAAAATCACGAGGAGCCTTCAAGACCTCCAGCAAAAAGACATTGGAGTAAAGTCTGAGTTCAGGTGAGAGATGAGTGTGGATTTTTGAGCAGTCACTGAGATCCTATCTTAAATGGGTCTTAGGCAGGCCAAAAAGTGGAATCCTTCAGACAATAGCAGACTTATTTTTCTATTCATTTGAAATAGAAAAATAAAGCTTTGCAAGTGTTATTTCAGGGCAGCTGTTGTGCTGATCTTTATCTCTTTTTCTTTTGTGTTCTTGTGCCTAAGGTTCACTCTACAGGGTGCAGAAGTGCAAGTGTACTTGGAGTGGGGATGGAAATTTTTTTTATGTCACTTCTCATTTCAGCTCTGAATACGTTCAAACTTTAGTTTTGGATATCCTGCACAGGAACCATGATGTATGCTAACAATTTATTTCAAATTATTTCATAGTTTTAATATACCACGTGCAAAACGAGAACTGGGTCAGCTGAACAAATGTACTTCCCCTCAACAGAAGCTACTTTGCCTACGAAAAGTGGTGCAAATTATTATGCAGTCTCCTAGCCAAAGAGGTCAGTAAATAGTGAATTAATTGATTTTAAGCTTTATTTTTCTTAGCCAGTATGCACAAAGCACTTTGGTATGTAAACAGCTGTTTGAATTAGTCTTGTGGGCTAACAGTGAGATTGGGGTCTGCTTTGCAGGTGTTCAAAAAAGCAAAATGGATGTGAGATAGATGCTTCCCCATGATGTAAGATGGGGTACTTGGTTAGGTGTGTGTTTTAGCTAGAGCATCTGAGAAGTTTGTACGTGTTAGGACGCTTTCTCATGTAGAAGAAATGAGGGTGATCCATTTTAATGATCTAGCAGCGATCCTCAGTGTTTCTTGTCTGTGCTCTGTGATAATCTTGAAATCAATACTGTTGAGATGCATCTTCTGCAGTGTGCACTACTGAGGGGGTGGTCAGACAGGCTTTCCATCTGTTGTATTCAAAGTGCCACTGAATTCACAGAAATCATTCTGTGATAGGCTTGCCTTTCTGTGATGGACCTCCTAATCTGATATTTATTTTATCAAGCCTGGAAAGAGAAGGTAATACCTACTAGGTAAATGGAGCAGTATCCTAAACTAGTGCTTCCTTCGCAGCATCCTTTCCTTTCTTCAGGAAGACTCTTGGGATATGGAAAAGCACGTCAACTTAAAGGGTAGCATTTGCAATCAAGAAGTTTTGAGCTAGTGCTTTGTCTCCTCCTGTGTAGAAAGGAGGGAATGCTAATCAAATACTGCAACTGTATTTATTTTTTGGCTCCTGGCAGCCTATTTTGAAGGGACATTGAGAACATACTTCTGAAAGGCTGCTTTGGTTACTTAATACACTGTCTACTAAGAGAGCTGATCCTTAATCTTAAGAGGCATGACTAATATATGTAATTTATTCCTTCTAGTTAACATGGAAGCTGTGTGTGCAGATGATCTTCTCTCTGTTTTGCTTTATTTACTTGTAAAAACAGAAATTCCAAACTGGTATGTAACTTCTTTGGCTATACATAGCTCAATTGTATTTTACATAACGGTGCTGTAGGGGCAAATGTTTCTGGATATTTAGTAACAACCTACCCAAAGTGTAAGAGGGGCTGCTGTAATGCAGTAAGCTATTTTTAGTAGGACAAACAGCAAAGATGTGTTAAATGTGACAGAATTAAGGGCCTATCAGGAATTCTGGAAGTGCTGTATGTTTTGATTCCCAGTCTAGAAAACAATTTTAATGGGGGGATCTTCTGTTTACTGGATCTGCGTGTCCCATATAGACTTCATCTATGATGGAACTATAACCTTTATGCAGATTCTATGTGCTCGATGCACTTTGTGTAGAGAAATAGTTTGAATGCTTAATTGCTTGCTTCTAGTTCATGGCCTTCTATTTATCTCACACCACTGCCAGGAAAAACATATCTAAACCTTTCATCTGTACCTGAACTGAGTTGTTGTGTTGGTGTATTCCATATCTCAGATATTAGCATTTTTTCCTTTAATATGTAGGTATTAATTTACACTGGTGCTTATGATGCTTGAAACAGTAACATGCTTGAAACTTGTGATGTGCTCTTACCACTGTACTTATCCCATCCTTCATGTTCTTTATATCCAATTCTTAAATTTTTATCGGCAAGTTAAAAGAAGTAGTGTTCTGATCCATTCGCAAAGCTCAAAACAGCTATGGTTTTGCTAGCCTAACAATTTCTTTAGAAGCTTTCATAACCCGCATTTACTGCCTGCCTGGACTGCCTAAGATGAGTTGCTGTATTAAAGTGCGTCTTGCTATAGTGATATCTTATCTTTAGTGGCTTTAACTTTTTATTTCAGGATGGCCAACTTGAGTTACATCAAGAACTTCAGGCTTTGCAGTTCAGTGAAGGATGAATTGGGATACTGTCTAACCTCAATTGAGGCTGCAATAGAATATATACGACAAGGCAACCTCTCTGACAGATCAACAGTAAGCTACTCTTAAAGTTTGTTAAATGTGATTTTGATAAATTTGTTGGACTGTACCACTGTAGGGGTAAATTGGTCAGAAGAAGCAAACAGCTAATATAAGCTCCTTTTTTTCCCCACTTTAAGGAATTGGTTAGGAGGCAAGTGTACCTGAAGCAGAAGCTAAAATATTAGAATGGAGTCCTAGTACTGCAGCAACACTTGTTTGCTGTACACTCCTAGAGGAAGTAGTTAAATGTTAAGTTTGCCTCTTCATATGATCAGAAAAAATGACAGACCTATTTTCAACAGCTGAATTTTCAATAAGCTTTTAATACCTCCTGTAGTTGTGGCTGTGAAAGCAATGCAGTACGTCAGAGTAGGCATAGCTCAAGCTTACACACTTTTGTTAATTTTAAAAAACCTGGCTAGCAGAATGGAGATTGCAGTGTAATGTAAAATTAGTAAATCTTCATAGTGTTTAAATACCAAGTGTTCGCAGTGTAGATGACTCTGCACCAAGTTGATAGTTTAATGGGAGCGCAGGACTGTATGATATTAGGTGGTGCTTGAAGGTCAAGTTTGGCTCTCAGGGTTTCTAACCTAGCAGGGTTAGGAAGCTTGTAGATGCGTAAGTTATTTGCTGCTGTGCAGCTAGACCTTCTGTTAATCAGGTCAAATCCCTGCAGGCCAATCAAGGATGATACTGATGTGACTTCAGAAACTTTTGTAATCTTAACACTTTCTAGCTTATTTATTAAAGGAATCCAGTCTTAACTATTCCTTTTAAAAAAAATCTACTATTGCAAAACTAGATTTTTGTGATCTGATGTGGAAATCAAAAGGAGTGAACTCGGAATTGGAATGAATTCAATGTGTCTCAGTCTGCCCAACTGTAAAGCAGGGGCTGGCAATGGCTCAGTGTGCAGCGCTTGGGATGAAACAACATGGGGCACAATCTTTAAAGAAAAAACACTTACCTGTCATTTTAGTCACTTGCTGGTTTTGGTTTTGTTCTTTTCTGGGATCTTTCCATGAACTTGTCACACATGAGTTTTTGTACACAAAAAAAAGGCACTTTCATTTTGTGTGTAAAGAGACTGTGGTATTTCTTGTTTGTATTGTATTTAATTCTGTTTAAGAAAAAAAAAATAAAAATGTTGAAAAGGAAAACAACCTGCCAGTCAACTTTGCTTCCTGCAGTCACTTGGCTGTCATTAATAATCAATGTACAAATAGCAATGCTGATGGTCTGGATGGAGAACTGAAGCCAAAGTAGAACTGTCTTCCACAAAAATATGAACAAGTTGGAGAAAATAAACTACTTCCTGTGAAATGCCTGGTCCTATCCTTCCTTACATGGCTGAGGATAGCATTCTTTTTACTGGGGTTGCCCTCTGACTATAGCTTCTTGATAAATGCTGCTGCCAGAAAAATGGACTTATTTCTCTGGGGGGTGTTTGTCTTGAAATATGAGAGATGAAATATCTCTGTGCAGTTGACATAAGGGCAGTCTCATGGTGCTTATATTAGTGTCTGCCTGCGCTTATGAACAATGTATATTAGTGCAATGTTTCCTTCCATATCTCAGCTGGAAGAGTTCCAGGCTTGGAGTGCTAGTTTCCTGCTTTCTACTTTCAGTGAGTGTATAGGGAGCAAACAATATGAAAGGCAGAGTAGAGGAGGGGAGTTCCCAGGTGTCAATGTGGCTTGGAGATTAGATGGAAAAACAGCAGAACCCTGAAGACAAGGAAATGAGTGACCCTTTGCTCTCTAACACAGATGAAAAGAAAAGAGTTGCGCTACCCTTTTCCCTGGTGTAAATGGAAAGGGAGAAGAAGGTGGCAGGCAATGAGGAGACAAACTAGGTAGCAGGTAGCTCCTTGACAGAAAGTGAGAAAGGGGAGTGAGGAGGTGGGAGAACATGGCAGGAACTTCTGATGGAATTGCTGTCACTTCAGAGACTTATTAGTTGAGATACTTCCTACTTCCTTTATCCTATGGTAAAAGAGAGCTGCTTTGACCTTCAAGGGGCAGCAGTCGTCAGGTTGATGTCCCATGGCTTCTGTCTCCAGATTGTGCTCAAAGGGGTTGTGGGATCTGAGCAGGAACATTGCTGTGCCCTTGGCCTTCATTACAGCCCCTCATGTGGCTACATTTAATTTTATAGATGGCTTCAGATAGAGCTTCTGGCAGCTGATGAATGCTTTTTTTCCAATCCATAATGAAGCTAATTACAGAAGGAGAACTCTGCAGGGAACTAGTGTACCTTGTGGGATAATGGGCATATCACCTTCATGTCAGTAAGCACTTGGAAACCTGCTGAATTCCTTCATCCAAGATGATGTGAGTCTTGGAGAGACATTTTGGGTGAGGGTCAAGAGGAGAGAAGTATGTAACTGATGGCACAAGAGAACTCCATATTATTTTCTGGTGCTTGTCAAGTTTATTTAATGGGATTCCAGTTAATGAGTATTGGATCCTTGTTAAATTTCTATGTGCAGCTAATATGTAGCAAGACCTAGCTCAGAAGGTTGAGGCAGGGAGCTGGTAAGAGCCATGCAGTAGAAAATTAGTAGTATTTAGATTTTTGCATAGAAAAAGCTTTAGGTGACCATGAAGTTGGAACTGAAGAAGTGCACGTAGGAGAGATCAGGAAAGGAAGACTAACAAGCTAAGGATAATAAAGTTTTTGGGATGAAGAGTGGGAGATCCTTTTTGCAAGTCCCGAATCATCTATGGAAATCGTCTTGGATTAGGTCTATTTGTAGATATACCCTTATAGGTACATATCTTTTTTCTATGTATAGAAAATAGTGTTAGATAAAAAGCTCATTAATATTTGGTTGTATATCCAAATCCAGGTGATCAGATTTAAAATCTAGGTGATACAGATTTAAAATAAATCTGTCATACCAGAAAAAGTCCCATTCTAAGCAAAACTTTATGTAACTCCTGGAGTTGAAGTAAAGCTGTTACAAGCAATTTTTGTCTTTGAAGGCCTTATTTTGCTTGATATTTCGACCAATATCTAATTCTTCTGCCATTTCTTTTTTTTCCCACTTTCTTGCTATTTTTAAGACACAGGGTTTCACCTGAGATGGACTTTTTTCTGATTCATATAATAAAATAAAGATCTTCTCTCTGTGTAAGGATTGCTGTCTTAAATTGCCCTTTGAATTTTCCCACACTGTGGAAGGGACGACATTAAAAGTACACTAAGTTTTATTGGTTATTTGGATTCTGAGGGGGGGAGAATGCAAAACATGGGAGCAGCTCATGAAGCTCTGATAAGAGTTTTCAGAAACTGACATCTGTAGTAAAGCTTTAACATTTTTCTAGTTAATAAAAGTTTTTGATCTTTTGATCAAATATTTGTTCCTGATCACACTGAAGAATCTATCTAAGGAGATCGCCACTTACATGCCTTGTAATTCTGGAAAGACAACTTTTTGCTGAAGTACTTAGGTTTGAAAAATCAGTGAAGGTCATCACCTTCATGCATCTAAACACAAAACCAGTAAAAATAATTTCAGATCAGCCAACAACTTATTCTTCATAATAAGGTGAAGTCTGTGCTAATGTTTTTTCACCCTTCAGTACAAGGAAAAAAAGTGTTTCTTAGCTTAGCATAAATAGCCCAATACAGCATGCCTACCCAAATAGTTTATGCTTTAAAAAACTGTCAGCTCAATTATATTATAAGGGAGGGAGAGCTTATAAACATACAACCACATGGCTGTGTAGATGTGTTAGGAATATACAAACTGACTTGACTAGTGAATTTACAAAGAGACCTATATGAAAGAGATCTTAATGTTGTGATAGGGAACAGATCTATATTATTCTGATTGTAGCTGCTCAGTTTCTACTGTGATCTTGGATAATTTTCTATTCTAAAATCTATATGAATATTTAAAGTACTTAAAGAAATTCTGTTTATAGACAATTTACCATGACGTACAGATCTCAGCTATTATCTCTGTAGACCTCACAAACACATTTCTAACAATGCTATTGGCTCTAACAATGGAGGGCTTCTTAGACAGTTTTACAAGAGACGTGTGCTGATTTTTGAAATTCCTTGATGATATTTCTAGAAAATCCTAACTTAATTTTTGGTGTTCAAGTGATCTTGTTTAGTTGCAGTTCACTAGTTTCTGAAAGTTCATGCTGACTTGCTACTCACGTTAAGAGCTCAGTCAGACATTATTTATATCTGGTATCTACTGCAGAAGCCACAGCATAGATCTTAAACTATCAAAGTTGATCTGATAATTGTGTGTGTGTTCATCTTAACTGCAGTGATCTTCAGTTTGGTGGATGCTGGGAGTCTTGCCATTTTTAGGGGTTTAGGTGATTGTGGTCAACCGTTGTCTGTGGTTGGCAATGAATGTCATTTCTTTGGTTATATTTGGATGATGACTATGTGTAAATGTTTTCATCTACTTTATGTGAAGAAAAGTGTTTTCTTTGGATTAAGGTTTTATTTCATGTGATGTTCAATGCTGCCATTTCAAAATCTTACTTGAGAATTTTCTACTGTTTTTGGAAGCATATATATTCTTTTAAAGTATATCTTCAGATTTCTCAGAAAATAGGAGCTGCCATTGTGGGGGTTGAGCTACATGTCTACTTAGATGAATCTGCTGTTTTCAAGAAACTGGTAGGAAACGCAATACGAGTGAGTCTGGTGCAGAGTAATACTTCACGTGGCGTAACCTTTTATTTTCCAGTACCCAGCAGAGAGTTCATGAGTGTCTTTGAGTTAGAGTTACAACTGGGTCATCCTGTTTAGTGGCCACCAGTAGGCGTGCCTTACGTGAATTTGTCAAATGGCTTTTTGACTCCATTTATGCTTTTGACATTGGCAGCACCCATGTCAGTGAGTTCCACAGCAAGAGAACATTTTCTCCTCTCTTGCTTCTTCCTACTGCCTTCCCAAACCTAACGTGATGATTTTGTTGGGTGTCACAGTTTTTTGAGGAACAGTGAATAATCATTCTTTCTTTGTTTTCTTCTGACTTTCTGTGATTTTATAGACTACTGTTGCACAGTCAAATCTCTTCCAGAGTAAAGAATCCTTATTTGTGTTCATGAGAAAGCTTCTCTACAGGTCTTAAAAAAAGGCAACAGTTCTTGTTGCCCTTGTCTTTTCTAGTTGCCTAGTTAGCTCATGGAGAACTACAGTAAAGGAATATTCTAGTGAACATCCACTTATTTTTTCTTTGGACAGCAGTTGTGCAGTCCTTTAAGCCTTAGAAATAGGATCCTAAATGTGAAACTGACTAATAGTTTAAAAAGTGGTTAATGGATGATGTATTTTTTTTTAGCTAATAATGTTAAGCTACTTCATTTTTGCTTGTATGTGGATAATTGATCTATATATTTTACCTTCAGGAATCTGACAGACTGTGTGACAAGCTGCTTTTAAGACAAAGGATGAACTTGTTGTCCCAGATGTCTGCTACTCCGATAGATTGCTTATTTAAGGTAAATAATGGTGGCATTATGTATGTACTATTTATTTCATGTTTGTATACTATCCTTTCTGATTTTCTGAAATCTAATGCAGTGTTAGTTATGTTAGTACTACAAAATATATATTAGTAGTTGTTAAAAGTGTATTTGTGTTTCTGTGCCAAAACATTACCAAGTTAAAACAGTTTTATGGATTTCAGTGCCTAAGAAATTTGGACTCAGATGAGGATGAAATGCTACTGCTGTTGGTGTTGATCAGCCCATTTAAAGCACATATAGCTGCTTGTCTCTCACTACTTTCAGTGCTTAAAATTAAAGAGGTTTCTAAAATAATTTAAATGCAGTCACCTGACAGCTACTTCATATTATGCACTAATCTCATATTGTCATTCTAAAGGAATTTTGCCTATACAAGGAAATAAAGCAGAACTTCTAATTATGTGTGTTTGCAGCTTATGGCTAGAGACTTAGTAATTGTACAGAAATGTTTTTGCACAGGGGGAGCTCAATTTTGTGACTGAGTCTAAAGAGAATAATGGGAATTGTTTTAATTTTTTTTATAGAAAGCGTAGTAAGCCAAGAACATTCTTTTTAATACTGAATGCCTGTTAAGGGGTTTGTGCTGTGACATTGTTAATTTCTGCTTTCTAATGCTTGAATACATGTCTTTAATAATCAGTTCCTTTGGTTTTGTGCTTTAGTAAATTACTTTTTTTTTCTTTTTTTTTAAACGCTTTTTATATCGGTTCTTCATTCTCTCTCTTTCCTTGGCATTTTGTAGCATATTGCTTCAGGTAATCAGGAGGAAGTGGAGCGATTACTAAGTCAAGGTGACAGTGACAAGGACACCATACAAAAAATGTGTCATCCACTTTGTTACTGTGACAAATGCGAGAAGCTAGTTTCTGGGTAAGCACTTTTCATCTCTGCAAATACAGGAAAAGCTAGGTACAAGTCTTAATCTAAGATTTCCTTTAGAAATCATGCTGCTTTCAGTTTCAGAGGATGTTGGGAGCACTTCAGAATATAAGAGAGAGCATACATTCATATGGTTTCAAAAAGCAGAAGAAATATTAGGAGGGTACTGAATACCCTGGAACCAGGCAAATTTTGTGATGGAGGCTGTATGTCTCTGGATGAGTGTAGTGCGGAATGTTTCTTCTCTTGAGCCTAACTTACACATCATGGAGAAAAACACTCTCAACAAGTATAAAGCTCTGTATAGAACAATTTGTCAGTATGTAAAGATCTGTATAGAATAATTTATCTCTTCATCTCCTCATTCCCCTGCAGCATAGATAACTGAGCTGCTTTTAAATCGTTTTACAGGAAACTGAATGATCCTTCCATTATCACCTCATTTTCCCGAGATGACCGGGGATACACACCACTTCATATAGCTGCTATCTGTGGTGAGTATTGTTGTTTTTTTCATTAATACCTTCTTCTCCTTATTATCTTTATCTTCATGTTAGTGTCACTTCCAACATTGCATTATACAGTGAATTTTGCATTAAATTGTTTTCTGCATATTAGCTATGGGAACTGGTATCTTGGCCTACACTGAGGTTACTGAATTTTCATTTAAGCTCAGTTTCTTATGAGTAGATTATTGTTCGTTTGCTGACTGTTTACTTTTGCCTTAGTGTTTACTACAGTAGTCCTTCAGTTGTGAAAAAAGTAAAAGTGTCATCAGAAAACAGTCTCATTTTTAAAGAAAATTTGAAGATTGAAAAATTAATAATTTCTTTGTACTGCAGCCGACTATGCATGGGAGATCTGTACTATCTCCTGACTTGTAATGTTCACCATGCTATGGATGTTACATTTATTAGAAGATACATTAACTTTCTCTTTGAGTTTTTTTAACTACCTCCTTTCTTTTATTATTATCGTGAATCCCAACGTGAGAATGCTTTGTTTGACATGACTTTATTTCACATCCTTTTCCTACTCATAAGATACAAATGTCATTTGCTTTTAGCTGGAGGTTCTTTTATAGAGCATTGACCTTGAGATCTGACCTTACTATGCAACAGGAAAAACAAATACCAAGGAAGTAGGAAGCAAATATATAGTATGTAGAAACATAGTATGCAAAATGCAGGATATTATGTTTAAGTATGAAAAATAGCAATATTCTTTTGCAAAGTTTACTTTTCTCTTTTAATGACTGTATGTTTTTCAAGGACAAACAGCATTAGTGGATTTACTGGTCGCAAAAGGAGCCATTGTCAATGCTACAGATTACCATGGTTCAACTCCGCTTCACCTTGCCTGTCAGAAGGGATATCAAAATGTTACAGTAAGTACTAAAAGGCTTAGTTAGAAATAAAATCAAATACTTAACCTAAATAATAAACGTATGACTCTTACTAAGCTGTTCTACTGTTACTGTCGTTTAGGCCTTCTGAGGTTTTACTTATATTTGTATGTGTTGTCAGAATTGAGAATCTCTCAGCGTCTGTATTTGCATATTTTATTTTTTCCTATATTAGAAGGTTTTCTGCTATTTATAATAACCAAGTAATTGGCAGGTATGTATGCCTGATAATTCATCTGTTTTATTAATACAAACCTCTGGTACATAGTACAAATGGAGAGCCTGTTAACTTTCTGCTCTTGATTAAGGCAAAAGAGCCACTGCAGTCGTTGTGATTAATTAAACGACTTCAAATTGTTTTTAGGATAGACTGTGTATGTTAATTATTGTGTACTTGAATGTTGTATATCTAAGATCCTTGAATTACTACTGCTTAAATTAATTTGTCTTCACTTCTGTAGGCTCTTAATATACAGGGTAAATTAGCATGTAGCATATATGTTGCAGTGTTCGCTGCAGTAGGTGATTCATTTTTTCAATGACAACTCTGAATATGTAAGCAGCAGCTTTTATTTGGTTCTCAGGGTGGGGCAAAAACAGTGCAGTAATGCCAAGAGGGACTGTATTACTATCTGAAGCAGGAGAGACCTAGACAGTTTTTCATGAAGTGCTTCATCATACTAGAAACCTAAAGGAATATACAGAGTAGCAATTGTTTGTCCATTAATTTTTTAGTTACTTAGATGTCTATTTTTCATTTTTCTCCTAAGCTTCTCTTATTGCACTACAAGGCAAGTACTGACGTCCAAGACAATAATGGAAATACTCCGCTTCATTTAGCCTGCACTTATGGTCATGAGGATGTAAGTAATTGTTTTGTGACAAACTAAATGGACATCCTAATGGAATGGAATTAAACTGTGATGCCAGTTTGCACTAAACTTGCATGTGTGAAAAAGTAAATAAAAGAGATTCGGAGGGTAGCTATTTAATGCTGTAAATTAGGACTTTATTCAGTACTTCATAGCAATTTTTATTATGCATTCACATTAAAGATAGTATTATTGTGCAAATTTAGTTATTTGATTTTAACTTTTTCGTTAATGGCACTGAACCATAAAAGCCTGCCTTTTAGGCAAAGGATTATATGAGTAGCTGTGAAAACAACCTGTTTAGGATTGCCCATGTTACATGAATTGAGAGATGATACTATATTTTATTGATGGCTTTCCTTTTTTTTCCAGTGTGTCAAAGCTTTAGTCTACTATGATGTTCGTTCCTGTAGATTAGATACTGGCAATGAAAAGGGAGATACTCCTCTCCATATAGCTGCTCGTTGGGGTTATCAAGGGATCATAGAAGTGCTTTTGCAAAATGGGGCAAATCCAGATATTCAAAACCGGATGAAAGAGACGTCCCTACAGTGTGCATTAAATTCCAAGGTACTCCTGTTTATCTTCCAGCTTGAGTTCTTTCTGATGCAATTCCACAGGCATGTAGATGCTTACCTGTTAACAGGTTTTTGTGGTCTGGTATGAATAAAGTGGAAATGTATGCTTGCCTTTGAGGAAGAAGGGTCATATTTTAAATCTAATAGCATGAATGCAGTCTCTCTATAGTACAGACCATAAAATTGTAAACTGGTACTTTTAATTTGCTCAGTGATAATCTGTTACTAGTATTAGGTTGTCAGCTAATTTGTGTTTCCATCAGTGGAGTTACATTGGTTTTCTTTATTAATATTTTTATGCAGATTTTGTCACTGATGGAATTAAACTATCTAACGTTTGAAAGGGGACAGAGTGCTTCTGAGGTAACAACCAGTACAAGTTGCTAAACTTGTTTGTGTTTAACATGCTTAATCTGATAATGTAAGTTTCTCTGTTTGCTTTTTTGCCAACTTGAAGTCACCACTTAGGTCTCCTCAGCACTCTGTGGAAACTTTCAGCAGAGGATCATCTGTCTCAAGCTTGTCATCAGCATCAATTGATACAAGGCAAGAAGAAATAAAAAACAGTTATAAAGAGGTAAGACTGAGGTATAAGCAAAGTGAAGGAAGCTGGGAGAGTGATACTTTGCAACCCTGTTTTAAACTGGTTCTTCAGAAAGTAGCCTTTTCTCAGTATTGGACAATATTAATTCATGCTTCAGTGTCATTTACTCTGAGAGCCTTAATGTAGGAGTGTACCTCCCTGTTTGTGCAGAGTCAAGCTCTGTAAATAAGGTCTAATATACACCTGTTAGGTTGAGGATTTGCTTTTCCTTGAGGGAACAAATTTATCACTCCTGAGAGCTAAGACTGTAGTTTAAGCCAGGGAGAAAGATTACAAGCAGCTTACACCTTATATTCTTGAGGTTAATGACCTCCTCCTGTAATCCAGCTTTAGGTCATTTCTGTTTGCCAAGTTTCACATGGGCTCACTGCTGTTATTCTTACTAAGCAAAGAGGCAACGACCTAATCCTGAGAGATCTCCATAAAGGGAATGCCACTGGAAGTATAGGAAATTGGTAAGGTTGGTTTTCCAGATTTCAAGGCTTAGATAATGAATTAAAGGAATGCAGTGAAATCTTTATTAATCAATACTGCGCATGAATTAAACTTTTTGCTTCAATGAGTCAGTCATGGCATACGTCTTGTCTTGTATGTGGTTTGTTTACAACAGAGAGTAAAAGAACTAAGCATGTAAATTTGGAACTTCCTCTTGTCGGAACTAGTAATTCTCAGCATAAATTCTGTTCAGCAACAGGAAAACTGAGTATGCAAGTGAATTACAGTAGATTTCATCACCTGGCTTTCTGTTTAATCTATTTTTATATTTAAAGGAGAGTTCTATTCTTCCACAGGAGGGAGAAAGCAAGCTGGAAAGATGGAGAAATGCAAGTAGCAGACATTTTACCCTAGGTACTCATAATAAATCATCTATAAGCTGTATAACAGATGTTATACGTTTCTCCACTGCTAGGGCCTGAGATAGTTTTTAGAACAAGGAAGTTGTTACTTCTGGAAATAAATTAGTGGAACTTGTGGGTCTTAGGCATCTTCTGTGTGATAACACTGACCCCTGAAAATTGTGAAAAACTTTACATTCTCTGGTGACATTATTCCATA